>NW_024044932.1:0-164356 GCF_015852505.1 Tachyglossus aculeatus | reverse complement strand
TACCTAACGTTTTCAAGGCCTGAAAAGACAATATTTGAGGTTAAAATGGAGAACTGTGCTTCAAGCAAAAACTCTCCTCCTTATTGTTCCACCCAAGGTCTTCAATGCCTCGAAAGAAAGTACATGAGGTTCCAAAGAAGAAATCCGTTTCCCTGGACATACATCCTCTGGTCCTTTCTCCACCTTGGGCCTTCAAGGTCTTTTAATTGAGAATGAATAAGAGAATATTTGAGGCAAAAAGGAAGAAACCTTCTGCATGAAAACGATCTCAGCTTTTCTTTCTCTGCTTGAGGATTGCGAGGCCTCTGAAAGAGGGTATCTGAGGTGACAAAGGAGGCTTGTCTCGTGCACACAATCACCAATTTATGCTTTTCTAAGGTCTTCAAGGCCTCAAAAGAGAATCTTTCCAAGGAAAAGGAGAAATTCGCTTTACACAAATCATTTCCTGCTTTCATTATTATCACTACGTTCTTGAAGGCCTGAAAAAATGTGATATGGCATTTATTAAAAAAGGAGAATTTTACTTCATGCAAAATCTGTCCTGCTTATTTGTCCACCTTAGGTCTTCAAAGCCGTTGAAGGGTATGTGAGAGAAGCAAATGATCCGTTCGCTTCATGTAAACAATCTCAAGCTTTAATTCCATTAAGTCCTTCAAGGCCTTACAAGTGAATGATTTAGGTGAAAAGGGAGAAATGTGCTTCATGTGGCAGATATGTCTCCTGTTCATTATTCCCCTTCAGGCCTTCCAGGCGTTTTCAGTGAGAACAAATATTTGAGGTTCCAAAGGAGAAATATGCTTAATGCAAACTATCTCCAGCTTTTATTTCTCCATCTGAGGCCTTCAAGGCCTCCAAAGAGAATAGTAGCGGTGAAACCGGGGGAATTGGCTTCATGCAAAACCATCTCCTGCTTTCATTTGTCTAAGTCTTCAAGAACTGAAGAGAGGATGTTTAAGATAAAAAAGGGGAAATGTGCTTCCTGCAAAGATTTGCAGCTTAGATTTCTCTACCGAAGGTCTTCAAGGCTAGCCGAATCTATGAGGAGCATAAGGAAATATCTGCTTCACGCAAACCTTCTCCAGCTCTTACTTCTCTACAGAAGGTCTTCAAGGCCCGAAAAGAGAATATGTAAGGTGAGGAAGGGGAACCTTACTTCATGCCAATCATCCCCAGGTTTTATTTCTCTTCTTAAGGTCTTCAAGGCCTTAAAAAAAGAATTTATTTGAAGTGGAAAAGGAGGAATCTGCTTTCTAAAAAGCCCTCCAGCTTTGATTTCTCTACCCAAGGTCTTCAAGGCCTGAAAAGAGAATATCTGAGGTGTGGAAGGGGAAATCTGCTTCATGCAAACCTTCTCCAGCTCTCGCCTCTCTACTGAAGTTCTTCAAGGCCCAAAAAGAGAATACATGAGGTGAAGAAGGGGAAATTTGCTTCATGCAAATCATCCCCATTTTTCATTTCTCTTCTGAAGGTCTTTAAGGCCATAAAAAAGAAAATATTTGAGGTAAAAAAGGAGATACTTGCTTCCTGCAGAGACCTCCAGCTTTGATTTCTCTACCCAAGGTATTCAAGGTCTGAAAAGAGAATATCTGAGGTATAGAAGGGGAAATTGGCTTCATGCAAACACTCTCCAGCTTTTCTTTCTCTACTTAAGTTCTTCAAGGCCTTAAAAAAGAGAATATATGTGGTGAAAAGGGAGAAATTTGCTTCCTGCAAAGACCTCCAGCTTTGATTTGCTCTGCACATAGTAAGCGCTCAATAAATACGATTGATTGATTGATTGATTTCTCGACCCAAGGACTTCTAGGCCAAAAGATGGAGTATTTGAGGTGCGTAAGGAGAAATTCGTTTCATGCAAACCGACTCCAGCTTTCACTTTCCTTGTAAAGTCTTTGAGGCCTCAAAAGCAAGTATTTTAGATGAAAAAGGAGAACATTTCCTTCTTGCAAACAACCTCCAGCTTTGATTTCTCTATCGAGGGTCTTAAAAGGACAGAAAATAGAATGATTGAGATGGAAAAGGAGAAATGTGCTACAAGCAAAGAACTTGCGGTTTTGATTCCTCTTACAAGGTTCTTCAAGTCCCTGAAAGAGAATATTTGAGGTATAAAAGGAGAAAGTACATGCAATCTCCCAGTTTGTATTTCTCTAACGTCTTTAAGCCCTTCAAAGAGAATATATCTAGTGCAAAAGGAGAAATTTGCATCATGCGAACAATTTTCTGCACTCGTTGTTCTACATCAGATCTTCAAGGCATGAAAAAATGATATTTGGGGTTCAGGAAGGAACATTTTGCTTCAAGAAAAAGCTGTCCTGCTCATTTTTCTACCTTAGGTCTTCAAGGCCTTTCCAAGAGAATATATGAGGTGTAAAATTATTAGTTTACTGCAGGCAAACAATATTCGGGTGATATTTCTGTACGGTGTTGGTCTTCAAGGCCTCCAAAGAGAACATCTGAGGTGAAAAAGGAGAAATGTGGCTCATGCAAGCCAATTCTAATTTTGATTTCACTAAAAACCTTCAAGGCTTCCGAAGAGAATATTTAAGGTGGGAATGGAGAAATTTCCTTCATGCAAACAAACTCTAGCTTTTATTTCTCTATACAATGTCTTCAAGACAGAGCTACAAGGACGGATACACTTCTTGTGCACTACTCCACCTCAGGCCTTCAAGGCATTGTAATTGAGAGTATTTGAGGTACACAAGGAGAAATTTGCTTCATGCAAACCATCTTCAGTTTTTACTTCTCTCTCTAAGGCCTTAAAGGAGAATATTTGAGGAGGGAAAGGAGGAAATTTGCTTCATGCAACCAACCTACAACTTTTATTTCTCAAACTAAGATCTTCAAGGCCGGAAAAGAGAACACTAGAGGTGAAAATGGAGGAATTTGTTTCATGCAATCCAACTCTAGTTTTGAGTAGTAAAGACTGCAAGGCCTCCAAAGAGAGGCCTATAAAAGGAGAATTTTGCTTCATGAAAAACCTGTCCTACTTATTTGTCAACCTAAGGGCTTCAGGGCCATCAGGGAGAATTTATGTGGTGAAAAAGGATGAATTTTCGTCATTCAAGCCATCACTGGCTGTCATTTCTCTATACAAGGCAGATCTTCAAGGGTACATACACTTCCTGTGCACTACTCCTCTTCAAAGCCTTGTACCTGAGAATGAATAGAGAATATTTGAGGTGCAAAATCAGAAACGTGCTTCATGCAAACCTTCTCCAGCTTTTACTGGAAAAAGGAGAAAGTATCATGCAGACAATCTCCAGTTTGTATGTCTCCAAAACCTTCAGGGCTTCAGAAGAGAAGATGTCATATATAAAGGGGGAAATATGCTTTGGGCAAAACAATTTCCTGCACTCATTTTTCTAAATCAGATCTTCAAGGAATTAAAATATATATATATATATATATATATATATATATATATATATATATATATATATATATATATATATACATGAGGTTAAAGAAGGAGAATTTTGCTTCATGAAAAATCTGCCTGCTCATTTGTCCACCTTAGGTCTTCAAGGCCTTTCCAAGAGAATATGTGAGGTGCAAACTGCTTAGTTTAGTTCATGTAGACAATCTCCAGGTGTTACGTCTGTAAGGTCTTAGGTCTTCAACGCCTCCAAAGAGAATAGGTGAGGTGAAAAGGGCTAAATTTTCGTCATGCAGTCCTACTCTAGCTTTTATTTCTCTAAGGCCTTCAAGGCCTGAAGAGATAGTGTATGGCATTAAAAAAGGAGACTTTTGCTTCATGCAAAAAATGTCCTGATTACTTGTCAACGTAAGGTATTCAAGGCCATTAAAGAGAATATCTGTGGTGGAAAAGGAAGAATTTGCTTCATGCAAACCATCCCCAGCGTTCATTTCTCTATACAAGGTCTTCAAGGCAGACCGTCAAGCACAGATATACTTCTTGTGCATTACTCCACCTCAGGCCTTCAAGGCCTTTTATTTGAGAATGAATAGAGATTATGTGGAGGTGTAAAAAGGAGAATCTCCAGTATTTACCTTCTCTAAGATCTTCAAGACCTGAAAAGCAAATACTGGAGGCAAAACAGAAAATGGGTTTCATGCAAAACACCTCCAGCTTTTATTTCTCTACCCTAAGGTCTTCAAGGACAGAAAAGAGAAGAAAGGAGGAAATCTCTTCATGTGAAAACCGTCTCCATCTTTTACTTCTCTGTCTAAGGTCTTCAAGGCTGCAAAAGAGAATATTTGAAGCGGGAAAGGAGAAACCTTTCTTCATGTAAACAACCTCCAGCCCTTATCTTGCTACCTAAGGTCCTAAAGGGCAGAAAAGAGAGTATTTAATGTAAAAATGGAGAAATATGGTTCATGCATAAAATCTCCAGCTCTTACAACTCTAAAGGTCCTCAGGGCCTGAAAAAAAATGTTTGAGTTGAAAATGGAGATATTTGCTTCCTGCAAACCATCTCCTACTTTGGTTTCTCATAATGAATGTCGTCAAGACCTGGAAAGAGAAAATGTGTGTTGAGAAAGGACAAGGTTTCCTCATGGAAATAATCTCCTGCTTTTGTTTCTCTGCCTAAGGTCCAGAGAAGGTAATATATGGAGTTCAAAGAGGAGGAATTTCTTGATACAGAAACTCGCCTAGTAATTTTCCACTTAAGGTCTTCAAGACCTGAAAAGAAATTTTACGAACTTGAAAAGATGAAATTGGCTTCCTGGAGAAACACCTCCTGTGTAATAGTTCACTTCAGGCCCTCAAGGCCTCGGAAATGAGAATGAACAGAGTGTATTTGTGGTAAAAGGGAGAATTTTGTTTCGTGCAAAAAAAAAAATCTGTTTTAATTTCTCTCTATTAGGTCTTCAGGGCCTGAAAAGAAAATTTTTGAGGGGAGAAAGGTGAGGTTTGCTTAATGCAGATATATCTTCTGTTCATTACAACACCTGAGGCCTTCAAGGCATTTTAAAGGAGATTATTTGACCCGTTGCGTCGCTCGGGCCTCGACCACCTCTGTTGCTGACCCATTGGGTCACCGAGCCACTGACTAGCTGGTCTAGAGGTTTCAGTGAGGGGCGAGCAGAGCTTCCAGCTCGAGATAAGAGCCCAGGGCACAGGGGAGGAGAAGGTGAATGAGGCTTGGCCACGAAAGGGAGTTGAAGGAAAAGAATCGGTTCAAATAATATCAAAACAACAAAATGACTCCAGAGAAACCAGAAATACTAGCCCGATCATTGTACCCCCGCTCCTTGGGGAATTTGACGGGATTTGCTTGAAAGAGCATGAGCTTGGGAGTCAAAGGACGTAGGGTCTCATCCCGCCCCCGCCACCTGGCTGCTGTGTGACCTTGGGCAAGCCATTCAAATTCTGTGTGCCTGTAACCTCATCTGTAAAATGGGGATTAAGACTGTGAGCCCCACATGGGGCAACCTGATTACTTTGTATCTACCTTGGCTCGCACTTTACAAATACCACGATTATTATTTCGATTATTATGATTATCATTATTCTTAATCCCCATTTTTCAGATGAGATAAGATAACTGATGCCCAGAGAAGTTAAGTGGCTTGCCCAAGCTCACGCAGCAGAGAAATCGTGGAGCTGGGATTAGAATCCACGTCCTCTGACTCACAAACCCACACTCTTGCCACTAAACTATGCTGCTTCATATGCTGCTTCTCCGGGTTGAGCCACCAACCCAGCCAGTGGGAGGGTCTTAGGATGTATTTAGAGTCATTTCTCGTTATCTCTAGATTTGCAATCTGAAGATATCAGAAAATACAACTCATTAAATGACCGATTGATTGTTTGAGATCATGAACAAGATGTAACTCAGAGAAGCAGCATGGCCTAGTCTGTAGAGCCTGGACCTGGGAGTCATAATGGCCTGGTTTCTAATCTCGACTCTGCCTCCTTTAGGCTATATGACCTTGGGCAAATCTCTTCAGTTCTTTGGGCCTCAGGTCCCTCATCTGTGAAATGGGCTTTGAGAATGTGAGCCCATGTGAGACAGGGACTTGTCTGACCCAATTTGCTTTATCCACTCCAGAACTTAGTACAGTGCCTGGCACATAATAAATGCATATAAAATATCACAGGTATTATATTTATTGTTATTATTATTATCATTATTAAGGATGGGGAGGGGGGCTTTTTACACAGTCCCAGACCGAGACAATTAAGCACTCTGAGACAGGGAAGCCCAGGGAAACAGGATAGACCAATTGTTAGAGTATGGACCTGGGAGTCAGGGAACATGGGTTCTAATTCCGCCTCCACCACCTGCCTGCCATGTGACCTTGGGCAAGTCATTTGACTTCTTGCCTCAACTTCGTCAACTGTAAAATGGGGATTTAGACTGGAAGTCCTATGCCTGACAGGGACTGTGTCCAACCTGACTAGCTTGTATGTACTGCAGTGCTTAGAACGGTCCCTGGAAAATGGCAAACACTTACCACGTACCATTACGAAAAAAAATTATCATGGACGGTCCCGTGGATTTAATAGAGTTTCAGGAAGGAGTTTTGAAGATGGGAAGCCCTGTGGTTGTGTGGATACAAAAGAAGAGAGAATTCCAAGAGTGGGAAAGGCGGTGAGGTAGGAGTCTGAGTGGGAGGAGTTGGGAACGAGGCACAGTGAAATGGTGAGCTTCGGAGGAATGGAGAATGCAGACAGGAATTCAGTAAGGGAAAATAATGCATAACAATAGATCGATAATATTTATTGAAGGCTCACTATGTTCAGACCGTGGTACTAAGCGCTTTTGGAGAGTGCAATATAACAATGTCACAGGGTTGGTAGACACATTCCCTGCTCATGATGAGCTTACAGTCTAGAGGGCAATTTCTGAGATGGATTGATGCAAATTATATATCGTCTCAAGCCCTGACATGGGATGAAGCTCCAAACCTCAGATGGTAACCAGAATACTACTATAAATCAAAGAAAGGGAATGATGATTAGTCTGTTGATGTTGTCATAGGAAGGAATCCCAGAGTGGAAACCAAGTGGGACTGGACAGTCATTTAGGTTGTGGGGGCCGAGACCACAAGGAGCCCACGATCCCGGCCTTCTGAGATTCCCGGACAGTCAGCTGTCTCAGTGGAGCCCAGGGCCTGTCCTCCCACAGAGAATCACCCAGGAAATAACCGGGCCATCATCTGAGGGAACTGCGCAGCCATCCGGAGAGCCAGGAGTTGTAGCAAGGATACTGACAGCTCTCATACCTCGCCTAGTCCTTCCTGTCACTGCCACCAGCGTCCAGTACAGACAAGATGGAATGGGCCTCTCTCTCAGCATGAGGTAGATATTCTCCAGCCCAGGACAGGCCCGGTGATTCCGGAGAGGAGCAGGGAAAAGGTGAGGGAAATTTCAATAAGGAACTGGATGACCAGGGTCAGAGTCACAATTTCTCTCAATCAAAAGCAGTGTCGCTTAGTGGAAAGAGCATGGGCCCGGGAGTCAAGAGAACCTGGTTTCTAATCCCAGTTATAATAATAATAATGGAATATATTAAGCGCTTATTATGTGCAAAGCACTGTTCTAAGCACTAGGTCTGCCACCTATCTGATGTGTGACATTGGGCAAGTCACTACAGGTCTTTGGGCCCCGATCTGGACCTCTAGGGATTCCACTCAGAGCGGCGGCTGCTTTATCTTTGGGGACAGGGTCCATCTGCAGAAGCATCTCAGTGTCCGCGGGCAACAGAGAGCTGAGAGCTGAGGGCTCTTCGATGTCTCTCCTGGGCTGACAGAACCCAGGAGTCTGAGGGGAGACAGGGGACCAGCCCAGACTGAAAGAGGACAGCGACACAGAGCCCCACGCTGCCCCTGTGAGTGCGCCCTGTGGTGGAGATTGAGGGGCGGTGAGAGACCAGCAGCCCGTAGTGAATCTGTGGAGAATCTCGCACTCGGCCCCCAGGGTGAGGTTCGGACCAGGGCAGCATTGCAGGCGGGTTTTCAGGATCAGGAACCAGGCTTCACCAGGGACAAGACAGTGGCAGGTACCACAGCACAAGCCACTAGTACTGGAATCACTTCCTCTGCTCAGGTTCTCATGCGCATGGTCTTTGTACCTGTCCCAGCACTCATCTGTTATTTGCTCTAGGACATCTCTTCCGTCGTCTCGCTGACATCCCTTCATCGGCCCTCCATCGGCCCTCCATCATCCTTCCATCACCGCTGCATCGTCCCTCATCATACCTTCATCAACGTCCCATCATCCTTCCATCCCGCTAGACTTTCAGCTCAATATGGGCAGGGAACGTGTCTACCAATTCTGTTGGTTTGTCCTCTCCTTAACGTTGTAGTCCAGTGCTCCGCACCCAGTAAGCCCTGAGTAAATGCCATCGATTAATCATTTCTCCCAGCCTTCTGCCAAGCCCGAGGCGAAGTATGTAATTGGGGTCCCAAGCCAGACCCTTTCCTGTTTAGCCAGACTTCACTCTGCAGTTGGTTTTCCTCGTATAGAGACAGCTGCAATCGGATTCCCTGGACACACAGCTTTGTGTGGGCATGTGTGTGCGCGTGCTCAGGGCAGGGTAGGAGAATCAGGGAGCAAATCCCAGGCTTTAAGGCTTTAAGGAAAGGGGACATCTGGGTAGGGAACAGTGGGGAATGTTCTCCATCTCTCCCTAGGGAACAGGTTTGGGGTTCAGGAAAGAGCCGAATGAGTGACTAGATACGTTTATGAGTTTATGAGACTACCTACCTGCTTGTAGTGTACTCTCCCAAGTGATTAGCACAGTACTCTGCACACAGTAAGTGCTCGGTAAATGCGATTGACTCTGTGCTACTGTTCATGTGTGGGAGAACCCCGATCTGTGAGTGAGCGGGAATACATGTGCGGGCATTATTTGTTTGGAAGCATTTATGTTTAGCTGTAATTTTGGGTATGAGAATGAATTTGTGTGCTTCATATTGCCTTGCAGGGTTAGTATATCCTTGCCTTTTATGTCCACCGAGGGCTCGATAAACACCGTTATTACTGTTATCAGTCAATCAGCTTAGTACAATGCTCTGCACACAGTAAGGCTTAATACATATTATTGAGCGAATTCATTTTCCACTTTACTGCTGCTGCAATCACAATCCTTGTGCTAGAAGCTTTGTGTGTTTGTGTATGCATGTGTATGCATGCAAGGTATTGGGTAGTGGAGGCAGGGAACAAGTTCAGGCAGTGGGGAGGGTTGAAGACGAAGATAGGAAAAGATCTCCCTTCAGACTGTAAACTCGATATGGGCAGTCACAGTCCAGTCACCCACTCACCATTCATTCATTCAACGCAATCATATTGATTAAGCACTTATAGTATGCAGGGTACTGTACGAAGTGTTTGGAAGCGTTTATTTAACAATAAACAGACACATTCCCTGCCCACAAGAGGTCATCAACTACTGAATTCCCACTTTACAGATGAGGAAGCTGAGATTCAGAGGTGTTAAATTCTGTATCTGAGATCACACAGCAGTGTGGGGATTAGAATCCAGGTGTCTGGACTTTAAGCTTTGTGCACTGTCCATAGGTCATGCTGCTTCTCTTCTATTACTACTACTAGAAATCAATTAATCAATCAATTAATGGCACTTACTGAGTGCTTACTGGGTGCATAGCAGTGCTTGGCACAGTCCAATACAGAGTTGGTAGACTTTTTTCCTGCCCACAGAAAGTTTACAGTGAAGAGGGGGAGACAGGTACTAATATAAATAAAGGAATTACAAATATGGACATAGGTGAAGTAGAGTATGGGGTGAATATGAAGCATTCAAAATGTACAGATATAACTGCATCGTTGACACAGAAGGGAGAGGTCTTAATTAGGGAAGTCCTCTTGGAGGAGGGGTAACCTCAATAAGGTTTTGAAAGTGAATGGTATTCTGGGGAGACACAGAAACCCTATAATGTAGCAAAAAGAATAAGGGCTAGTTGATTCTCTTTCCAAGGCTAGTACAATTTTCCAGAATTTCTAATGTGTACAATCTTGCTTGTCCAGGTCATACAGGGGACAAGGGGCGGATACAGGAGTAGAATCCAGGTCCGTCTGTCTACCAGTCTCATTCTCTCTGCACTAAATGGATGAATTTATGTGTAAAGGTACATCTTGTTTGAGTCTAAAACCACCGGAAATATTTCACAACAGTCATGTTTATATCCTTACGTTCTCTGACATCTCCTATCCCTTATTCATTTTAGTTTCTGTCTCCTCAACCAAAAATAATACTCTTGATATTTATTAAGTCCTCACAATGTTCCAAGCATAGTATTAAGTGCTGGGGGAGATAAGGATAATCTGGTAGACCACAGTCCGTGTCTCACAAGGAATTCACAGATAAAGTAGGAGGGAAAACAGGAATCGAATCCTCATTTTACTATTGAGAAAACTGAGGCTTAGATAAATTGTCACCTTCTCATAGCTATACATCCGACAAGTGGTAGAATTGGGATTAGAACCCAGGCCCTCTGACTCCCAGGCCTATGTCCTTCCCAATAGCACCCTGCTTCTACACAGTTCAAAGCTTGGTGCTTCCAATAGAATGGAAGCTCCTTGGGGGCAGTGATCACGTGTCTTCTATAAGTCCTCAATGAATAGAATTGATTGACTTAGTCCTATTCCTTCTCTCACAACATCAATGTGTCTAAATTGAAGTCTTCCCTCCTTCTTTATATGCTTTTTATGTACAGAGCTCTGTACTAAATTCTTGGGAGAGTCCAATACAACAGTTCAATGAGCTGGGAGTGAGTTCCCAAAGTCAAAGAAGAAACACGGCCTTGCAGGTAGATCATGGGCCTGGGAGTCAGAGGATTTGGGTTCTAATCCTCACACTGCCACTCATCAGCTGGGTGACTTTGGCCAAGTCACTTAATTTCTCTGGGCCTCAGTTACCTCATCTGCAAAACGGGGATTGAGACTGTAAGCCCCACGTGGAACAACCTAATTACCTTGTATCTACTCCAGTGCTTAGAACAGTGCTTGCCGCATAGTGAGCAATTAACAAATACCATCATCATAAAGAGAAACATCGTGGCTCAATGGAAAGAGTACGGGCTTGGGAGTCAAAGGTCATGGGTTTACATCTCGGCTCTGCCAATTGTCACTTGTGTAACTTTGGGCAAGTCACTTAAATTCTCTGTTTCTCAATTACCTCATCTGTAAAATGGGGATGAAGACTGTGATCCCCATGTGGGGCAATCTGGTCATTTTATGTCCTCCCAAGCGCTTAGAACAGTGCTTTGCACTTAGTAAGCACTTAACAAATGTCATTATTATTATTGTCATTATTACTGATTTCATCTCCTCGACTTGTCTTCTGTGTTACCTTGGGTAATTCACTTCACTTTTCTGTGCCTCTGTTCTACAACTACACCCCACTTCACACTCTTTAGTCCCTGGTAATTATAATAATAATTGTAGCATTTCCTAAGCACTTATTATGTACCACGCACTGTATTAAGTGCTGGGGTGGATAAAAGGAAACTGGGCCATACACAGTCCCTGTCACACATGGGCCTCACAGTCTTAATCCCCATTTCACAGATGTGGTAACTGAGGTACAGAGAAGTGAAGTGTCTTCCCCAAGATCTCACAGAAGACAAGTGGCAGAATCAGGATTGGAACCCAGGCCTTTCTGACTCCCATGCTCGTGCTGTATCCATTACGCAGTACTGCCTCTCAAGCCAACATATTTACTCTCCTTTGCTTCCCTATTTTCCACTGCTGGTATCTTGCTCATAGTTCAGTGCTCACAGCCCAGTGGAATCTGGGCTCTATTATGTGCCTGCCTTGTGACCTTGGACAAGTCACGTAACTTCTCTGTGCACGAGTTCCCTGCAAAAATGGGGGTTCGATTCCTGTTCTCGCTTCTACTGTGAGCCCTAAGTGAGATCTGATGATCTAGTATCCATCCCAGTGATTATTGTAGTGGTTAGCAAATAGTAAGTGCTTAACAAATACCACAAGTATTGTTATTACAAGTCCCCCTTTTCCTCCCAGACTAAGCCCCCCTTTTCTTCAGCTCCCCCTCCCCTCTACATCGCCCCATCTCTCTCCCTTTGCTCTCCCCCAAGCACTTACGTATATATGTACATATCTATAATTCTATTTATCTTAATGCCTGTTTACTTGTTTTTTTGTTTCTATATCTATAATTCTATTTATTTCTATTGATACCTATTTACTTGTTTTGTTATCTGTCTCCCCCCTTCTAAACTGAGAGACCAGTGTGGGCAGGGATTGTCTCTCTTTATTGCCTAATTGTACTTCCCAAGCGCCTAGTACAATGCTCTGCACATAGTAAGCGCCCAATAAATATGATTGAATGAATGAATGAATTGCCTGTTAAGAATCTTGTACCACTTATGAACTTGAGTACTCACAAACCCCCTTAGCATTAATGTAAATACTGTGTATACCTTTATTATTTACACAGTAAATAATAAAGAAATTCTCTTTCTTCCTCTTTTCTATTGTTTATTCTGGTGGCTTTTTCCTGTTAGATTTTAAACTTCTTAAAGGCAGGTATTGTGTCTGCTAACTCTTTGTAGTCAGCTCGATGTACTTAGAACAGTGCTCTGGATATAGTTATAAATTCCATTGATTGATTGATCATGCCTACGACTTCCACTGTTCTCTTCAAAGCACCTACAACAGTGTTCAGGCACAGTTGAGTCACAATAAGTGCTCCTGAGTGGTAGACAGCAAAAGTGTTTATTATCCCTGTTATACTATCCTCTCCCAAGAGCTTAGTACAATGCTGTGCACACAATAAGCACTCACTGAATATGATTTATTGATGGATTTATTGATTCCTTTGGGAAAACCTGGGTAACTCAATTCTGGGTACAAGGATCAGGTCCCTGACTGATACAGGGATCATTCAAGTCAGACGATTTTCTCCCTAAAATGGAAGTCATTCCCTCCAAGGATCCTCCCCATGGTGGTCATCATGTCCCGGTTCCTCAGGCTGAAGATGAGGGGTTGAGGGTGGGGGGCATCACGGTGTAGAACATGGATATCAGCAGGTACAGGGTCCGGGAGGTTTCTGGTGGTGGATTGAGGTAATCGAAGGTAGATGTGAGAAACACGGTGACCATCAGAGGTTGAGGCTGGCATGTGGAGAAGGCTTTCGACTGACTATAAGCTGAAGGGATCCTCAGCACAGTGGAGAAGATAGTGGCATATGATGCTATGATGGAGACCAAGGGCACAAAGCCCAAACAGGAACCAATAGCAACACTCACAAAGATGGCGACGTGGTTCCTGGAGCAGGTGATCTTCAACAGTGAGAGGATGTCACAGAACAACTGGGAGACAAAGTGGGACCCACAGATGAACTGGCCGAAAACAAGTCGAAGCCGAAAACAAGACTCCAAACAGACTCCCGATGAGCCAGAAGGGGCTGCCATCTTCCAACAGGCCCCTTGGGCTATGACCACCTCAACTTATTTCCATCCTCATTTCGTGGAAAAAGCAAGGGTCCAGAAGTTCTCTTCTTCACTGTGACATCCTTGAGAGCAGCATACACATCTACCAGCTCTGTTCTGTTGTACTCTCCCAAGCATAGCTTAGTGGGAGTCAGAAGGCTTGGGTTCTAATCCTGCCTGTGTCCCTTTGCTGCTGTGGGACCTTGGACAAGTCGCTTTACTTCCCTGGGCCCGATTTTCCTCATCTGTAAAATGGCACGCAATCATTGCATATTCATCTTTCCATTCTTTTTTTCCTTCTACTAGGGTCAGGGAATGAGTCTGTTATGGCGTTATAAGGTGGATAGCGCACGGGCCTGGAGGTCAGTGAGAAGGACATTGGTTCTAATTCTGGCTCCACCGCATGTCTGCTGTGTGACCACGGGCAAGTCATTTAACTTCTCTGAGCCATAGTTTCCTCATTTGTAAAATGGGGATTAATACTGTTAGCCCCACGTGGGACAACCTGATCACCTTGTATCCCCCCAGCGCTTAGAACACTGCTTTGCACATAGTAAGCGCTTAACAAATGCTAATATTATTATTAATTATTGTTATTGTTATTATTATTATTATTATTATCTTTAAAATGGGGGTTAAGACTGTGAGCCCCATGTGGAACTACGACTGCATCCAACCTGCTTAACTTGTATCTACCCCAGCGCTTAGGACAGTGTTTGGAACAGAGGAAGAGTTTAATAAGTACTGTTATTATTATTATTGTTATCATTATTACTCTCCCAAGTGTTTAGTGCACACAGTAAGCTCTCAATAAATATCATTCAAGATTGATTGACTGGTAGTAAATTATATTGTGTCAATTCAGCCCGGTAGACTGGAAAGTTCTTGAGGGTAGGGATTTCAACCTTTCCCACTATTTGTCTCCTTCCAAAATTTGGGAATAACTCTTACAAGGAGGAATTTCTGATAGTGTTGGTGGCTGACCAAAGCTGGTCACACTCTCTCAGCCCTACTTGTCATTTACCCTCTGCAAGGGATTCTGGGACCCACTGAAGGCCGAAGTGACGATCCATAGTGCTGACACTGTGCTGAAGCACCGTATCCCGGCGGGTGGTTGGCATGATAGTGAGGTTTGAGGAGGAAGAAGGAGACTTGTGTTACGGTTCGGGTTACTGAACTGGAAAACACCTCTCCTCCTACAAGCCCACCTCCCCCGCTAGTGGCCGCAACAACTTCGGCTCCATCTCTTCCATCCCCATCCTCGTCCCCCCTGCCCCTCCATTCCACCAACTCCGGGTCACTCTTACCAGGGCAGTGTGGGGCTGGGCGTCGCTGACCTCTGCAGGGCTGGGCTGGCCCCCTTTTTCCCCTTAGACTTCTGGGTTCGATCCCCCAGGTAGGAACAGAGAGGAGCTCCCGATCCCTCTCTGTTCTCCCTCAGACTCCGAGAAGCTCTCCAGATGGGGTAGCTGCTCCGAGGGGGATCCCTGGAGGATGGTTCGGGGCCCTACCGAGGGACCTCGTGATCTGGGCAAGTCACGGACCCTCTGGTCACGTGGTTCCTGAGGATCCTGGGAGACATGGTCCCTGTCCCTGCAGCATCAGCGATGGTGCCGGCCCTCGGACTTGACCTGGAATCAGCGGTATCCGCGTCCCAGTGCCCCAACGATTCCTGTTTTCAACGACAGTCTTTAGCCACTGTAATTGGTATCACCTTTGTCTAATTCAAAACCTGAGACACTCAATCTGTCATTCAGCTAATTGCAACTTTTTCTTATGGCCATTGTGAAACGCTTACTATATGTTAAGCACTATACTAAGTGTTGGAGTAGATACAAACTAATCAGATTGTTCAGAGTCCACGTTTCCAATTTAGCTCATGTCTAAAACCTCGTTTTACAGATAAGGTAACTGAGGAACGGAGAATTCAAGGGACCCTGCCCAAAGTCACACAGCAGACATGTGGTGGAACGGGGATCAGAATCCATGTCCATTTGAATCCCAGGCTAGCGCTTTACCCACTAGGTGACGCTGCTTCTTCTGATTTATCCTGATTACAAATCCACTGAATAACTGTTCACACTGACTATATAAACGGTAGTCTTGAATCAAGCGTTCATCCTCTGTCTCATCTTTCCCTTCTCTCTTTCCTCCTCTACATAATTTACTGTGCCTATCTCCCACCATTAGATCATAATCTCCTGGAGAGCAGGAACAATGCAATTTCATCTCGTTTCATCGCTCCTGAGAGCTTACTGCACTACTTTTCACCCAGGATGTGGTCAATAAATATCATTGATAATAATAATAACAATAAATATGGTCTTCGTTAAGCACTTAACTCTGTGCCAAGCACTGTTTTAAATACTGGAGTAGATACAAGGTAATCAGGCCAGACACAGTCCCTGTCCCATATGGTGCTCACAGTCTCAATCCCCATTTTGCAGATGAGGGAACTGAGGCACAGAGAAGTGAAGTGACTTACCCCAGGTAACAGGGCTGACAAGTAGCAGAACTGAGATTAGACCCCGCGACGTGTGACCATCCCGAGCCCGTGCTCTGGATGGATGGATGGATGGATGGATAGATTGATGGATGGATGGATGGATGAACAGATGAATGGTTGGAAGAATGGATGGATGGAAAGAAGGTAAAATGGATTGATGAGAGAGGATGGATTTGACAAGACAGATGTAGTAGAGGTCGAGGACGGACAGGTTCCAGAGGAAGAAGTACATTGGGGTGTGGAGGCGCCGGTCGAAGGCGGTGGCGGCGACGATGAGGAGATTCCCCGTCAGAGCCGCCAGGTAGACCAGGAGGAACAGAGCGGAGTGGTCCAGCTGCAGCTCCCGGACCTCCGAGAATCCCAGCAGGAGGAATTCCCTCACCGAGGAGATGTTGGGCGTTTTCGTCCCTTCTCCCATACCTCTTCCAATTTTCCAACTTTCATACCCACCCCCAGAGTCATGCTGAAGAGCATATCATTATATTTTCATAGTCATTGCTAATGAAGATATCATTATTGTATTTATCAAGGGTGAGTGGGGTAGATACGAGGTCATCGGGTTGTCCCACGTGAGGTTCACAGTCTTAATCCCAATTTTACAGATGAGGTCACTGAGGCACGGAGAAGTTAAGTAGCTCACCCGAGGTCACCCAGAAGACAAGTGGCAAAGCAGAGCTTAGAACAGCCCCCAAACAGGACTGACTGTTTGAAGAAGTACTAAGCACTTGGAAGAGCATATTGTTATATTTTCATAGTCATTACTAATAATGATATCAGTTTGAGGAAGTACTAAGCACTTGGGAGAGTTCAGTTTACCAGCGTTTTTAAACGCATACCCTGCCCACAATGAGCTAACAGTCTACGGGTCCTCCCCTTCCTTTAGGCCATGATGCCTCCCCCAAACCGGATTGTCAGTTCTACTTCCGTCTTAGCCGCCTCCCTCCCAGATTTTGACAATTCATTGACGCCCAGCGTTTTCTGTGAACGCTGTAGAACAGCTAAGTATCTGGCTAGGTCTAAGGACAATTCCTTGGTTAAGTGGTGGGATGAGAGAATTTGCACAAGGAAGGAGACATTTTGTCCCAGAGCAGAGTCCGGGCGAGTGACCCTTTTAGGATCCTGCCAATGCCGACCTTCATATCCCGGTTCCTCAGGCTGTAGATGAGGGCGTTCACGGTGGGGGGCACCACAGAATAGGACACAGACACCAGCAGATCCACGATCGAGGAGGAGTCCGAGGGTGGATTGAGGTTGGAAAATACCGCCCCCGAGACGCAAACAGTGACGACGGCGAGGTGGGGCAGGCAGGTAGAGAAGGCTTTGGCCCGGCCCTCGGCGGCCGGCATCCTCAGCACAGCCCGGAAGATGCGCACATACGAGATGATGATGAGAATGAAGCAGGCGACGCCAACACTACTGCAATGGTGACGCTCACCTCGACGGCGACGTGGTCCTTGGAGCATGAGAACTTCAGCAGGGAGGGGACGTCACAGAAAAACTGCTGGACGATGTTGGACCACGGAAGGACAGGGAGAACGTCCCAGCTGAACACATTACTGCAACCAGGCCCCCAGTGAGCCACAATGCGGCCACCATCTTCCCACAGGCCACTCTGTTCATGACGACCTCGTAGCTCAGGGAGAGGCAGATGGCGGCGTAGCAGTAGTAGGACATCGCCGTGAGGAGTAACAGCTCGAACCCGGCAAACAGGACCACCGAGAAGAGCTCGATGGCATAGCCCAAGATGAAAATGGATCTACGTTCGGTCAGGGAGTTGTGGATGGATTTGGGGACGGTGACAGAGATGTAGCAGAGGTCGAGGACGGACAGGTTCCTGTGGAAGAAGTACATTGGGGTGTGGATGCGCTGGTCGAAGGCGGTGGCGGCGACGATGAGGAGATTCCCCGTCAGGGCCGCCAGGTAGACCAGGAGGAACAGAGAGGAGTGGTCCAGCTGCAGCTTGCACACCTCCGAGAATACCAGCAGGAGGAATTCCCTCACCGTGGAGATGTTGGGCATTTTTAGGAAGCATTATTGACTTACTGCATTGGATCAGGGAAGAGCCAAAGTCACAATCCATTGATGGGAAGACTGAAGAAACTGACACGACATTTGTTGGTGATTCTCTACGGAAAGAAGACTGGTATTGAATTCAAAATGATCTTTGAGATTCATATCCAGCAGGGATAAGGAAAGATCAAGATTTTCACATTGTTTTGGCCGATTTAACAGGAATCGCTGAGATTGTCCCCCCCTCAGCCACCCCAACAGAGTTAGCAGACACGTTTCTTACCCACATGGAGTTTACAGCCTGGAGGGAGATCTTTTTCTATCTTCGTCGTCAACCCTCCCCGCTGCCTGAACTTGTTCGCTGCTTCCAATACCCAATACACACACACACACACACACACACACACACACATACACACACACACACTCAGCTTATATCACAGGGAAGCTGATTGCAGCAGCTCCTGTAAAGTGGAAAATGAATTCGTTCAGTAATATTTATTAAGCCCTTACTGTGTTCAGAGCACTGTCCTAAATGCTGGGGAGAATACAATAGAATAATAACAGACACAGTCCCTGCCCACAGAGAGCGTACAGTCTTGTTTTTACTCACGATCGACTTTCCCGTTTCCATTCTAGCCTGGAACCCCTTCTCTTATCAGCTCAAAATCAGAGAGAGCACAGTTCTTTCTGAATTCTTTACTGCAAAAATCCTCCCTCCTCCAACCAGCTACCCCGATTTATTTCCCAGCTCTGTAAACCCACTTCACTTAACTCAAGCGTAAATCAACTCAAGTCCATCCTCATTTAGTGGAAAAAGCATGGGCCCAGGAGTTCTATTCTTGACTGTGATCTCCTTGAGGGGAGCAAGCACATCTACCAGCTCTGTTCCATTGTACTCTCCCAGGCATAGCTTAATGGGAGTCAGAGGACTTGGGTCCTCATCCTGCCTGTGTTCCTTTCCTGCTGTGGGACCTTGGGCAAGTCGCTTCACTTCTCTGGGCCTCAGTTTCCTCACCTGTAAAATGGCATGCAATCATTGCATATTCATCTTTCCATTCATTTATTTTCTTTACGAAAGGGCACGGAATGTGTCTGTTATGGGGTGATAAAGTGGATAGAGCACTTCCCCTCTGCCCTCAAACATGCCCACGTATCCCCCATTCAAACAGATCCTCTCTTGACCCCACTGTCCCTTCCAGTTAGCGCCCTATCTCCCTCCTACCCTTCCTTTCCAAACTCCTAAAGCAAGTCATCTGCACTCGCTGCCTCAAATGCATCAAATCCAACTCTCTCCTGGGCTCCCCCCAATCGGGGTTCCGCCACCTCCACTCCACCAAAACTGCCCTCTAAAAGGTCACCAATGACCTCCTTCTTGCCAAATCCAATGGGTCGTACTCTATCCTAATCCTCCTCGAACTCTCAGCTGCCTTTGACACTGTGGACCATCCCCTTCTCCTCAAGATGCTATCCAAACTTGGCTTCACAGACTCCATCCTCTCCTGGTTCTCCTCTTATCTCTCTGGCCGTTCATTCTCGGTCTCCTTCGCGGGCTCCTCCTCCCCATCCCATCCCCTAAAGGGTCAGTTCTCGGTCCCCCTCTGTTCTCCATCTATACTTACTCCCTTGTAGAACTCATTTGCTCCCATGGCTTCAAGTATCATCTATATGCAGATGACACCCAAATCTGCATCTCCTCCCCTGGTCTCTCACCCTCGCTCCAGGCTCGTATCACCTCCTTCCTTCAGGACATTTCCACCTAGATGTCCGTCCGCCACCTAAAACTCAACATATCCAAGACTGAGCTCCTCATCTTCCTTCCCAAACCCTGTCCTCTCCCTGACTTTCCCTTCACTGTGGATGGCACTACCACCCTTCCGGTCTCACAAGCCCGTACCCTAGGTGTCCTCCTTGACTCCACTCTCTCATTCACCCCACACATCCAATCTGTCACCACAACCTGCCGGTCTCGCCTCCACAACATCGCCAAGATCCGCCCTTTCCTCTCCATCCCAACTGCTACCTTATTGATTCAATCTCTCATCCTATCCCGACAGGATTACTGCATAAGTCTCCTTTATAATCTCCCACCCTCCTTTCTCTCCCCACTTCAGTCTATACTTCTCTCTGCTGCCTGGATTATCTTTCTACAGAAATGCTCTATGTCACTCGCCTCCTCAGAAATTTGCAGTGGTTGCCTATCAACGTTCGCAGGAAGCAAAAATTCTTCACTATTGGCTTCAAAGTTCTCGATCCCCTTGTCCCCTCCTACCTCATCTCCCTTCTCTACTTCTCCAGCCCAGTCGGCACACTCTGCTCTTCTGCTGCTAACTTCCTAACTGGGCCTCGTTCTCTCCTGTTCCGCTGTCGACCCCTGGCCCACGTCCTACCTCTGGCCTGGAACGCCTTCCCTCCTCACATCTGCCAAACAAGGGAGGAGAGATAGCCTCCTCAGGAGGCCTTCCCAGACTGAGCTCCCCCATTTCCTCTGCTCCACTCTTCCCTCTGCTCTACCCCTTTCCCTTCCTCATAGCATTTGTGTATATTTCTGCATATTTATTACTCGATTTATTTTGTTAATGATATTTATATATCTATAATTCTATTTCTCTGTTTTGATGCTATTGATGCCTGTCTACTTGCTTTGTTTTGTGGTCTGTTTCCCCTTTCTAGACCGTGAGCCCGTTGTTGGGTAGGGATTTTCTCTATCTGTCGTCGAATAGTACTTTCCAATCGCTTAGTACAGTGCTCTAAACACAGTAAGCGCTCAATAAATTCTACGGAATGAATGAATTAGAACCCGCGTCCCCTTGACTCCCGGGCCCGTGCTCTTTCCTGTAAGCGACACTGCTTCTAATTGAAATTGCGACTCTGTCCCTGGTCATCCCAGTTCCCTATTGAAGTTTCCCTCACCTTTCTCCTGCTCCTATGCGGACTCAGAGGGCCCATTCTCGGCTAGGGAGCCTCGAACTCTACTGAGAGAGATGCTCACTCCATGTCGTCCGTCCTGGATGCTGGCGGCAATGACAGGAATATCTGAGCGAGGGGAGAGAGCTGTCAGGATACTCCCTCCCCTTCTAGGCTCGCCAGCTGGTTGCGCCATTCCCTCAGACGGCGGCCGGGTAATTTCCTGGGGGATTCTCCGTGGGAAGACGGGCCCAGGGCTCCGCTGAGACGGCCGACCGTCCGGGAATCTCGGAAGGCCGGGATTGTGGGCTTCATGTTGTCCCGACCCCACAACTTAAATAACTGCCCATTCCCATGTGGTTCCCCCTCTGGGGCTCCTTCCTAGGTCACCATCAACAGACTAATCGTCATTCTCTTTCTGTGATCAATAATAGCATTCTGGTTAAGCTCTGAGGTTTGGAACTTCATGCCATGCCAGGGCTTGGGGTCATCTGAAATCTGCAGCAATCCAACTTAGACATTCCCCTCTAACCTGTAAACTCATTATGCGCAGGGACTTTGGCTACCAACACTGTTATATTGTTACATCATAGTCTCCCAAGCGCTTTACTACCAAGATCTGTACATAGTAAGCGCACAATAAATATGATTGATTAATGCGTATTATTTTCCCCTACTGAATTCCTATCTGCAGTCTTCATTCTTCCCAAGCTCACCCTCTCACTGTGCCTCATTCCCAACTCCCCCGACTCAGACTCCTACCTCACCACCTTTCCCCTGCTTGCAGTTCCCTCTCCCTTCATATCGAACAGACCACAGGGCTTCCCATTTTCCAAACTCCTTCCTGAAACCCTATGAAATCCACGGGACCTTCCCTGATTATTTTTTTCATAATGGTATGTGGTAAGTGTTTTCTATTTTCCAGGGACCGCTCTAAGCACTGAAGTACACACAAGCTAGTAAGGTTGGACCTAGTCCCTGTCCCACATAAGACTTCTAGTCTTAATCCCCATTTTACAGATGAGGTAGCTGAGGCAAGAAGTGAAATGACTTGCCCAAGGTCACATGGCAGACAAGCCGAATTTGAAGCCAGGTCCTCTAACTCCCAGGTCCATGCTCTATCAATTGGGCTATGCTGCTTCCCTGTATCAGGGTGCTTAATTGTCTCAGCCTGGGCCTGTGTAAAAAGCTCCCCTCCCCATTCTTAATACTAATGATCACAATAATAATAATCGTGGTATTTGATAAGCGTTTATTATGTGCCAGGAACTGAACAAGCGCTGGAGTGGATACAAGCAAATTGGATGAGTCAAGTCCCTGTCCCACATTGGCTCACAGTCTCAACCCCCGTTTTACAGCTGAGGGAACTGAGGCCCAGAGAAGTTAAGAGACTTGCCCAAGGTCACATGGCAGAAAGGTAGCAGAACTGGGAATAGAACCCGCTGTTCTGACTCCCAAGCCCACACTCTGGATAGATGGATGGTTGGATGGATGGATGGATAGATGAATGGTTGGAAGGGTGGATGTATGGATAGAAGGTAGGAAAGCTGGATTGATGAGAGAGGATGGATTTAACAAGACAGATGGAGCTGCAGTAAACTTTTCTTCCCTTCTCCCATACCACCTCCCATTTTCCAACTTTCATTCCCATCCCCAGAATCATGCTAAAGAGCTTATCGTTACATTTTAATAGTCATTACTAATGACCCCCATTATTGTGTTTATTAAGAAGCCGTGTGCCTAAATTGTTCCACTTGCTGGAGTTGAAACAAAAGAATCAGTTCAGACACAATTTCCGTCCCACAGGGGCTCAGAGCGTAAGAGGAAGAGAGATCCTTGAGAAGCAGCGTGGCTCAGTGGTATGAGCCCGGGCGTTGGAGTCAGAGGTCATGTGTTCAAATTCTGGCTCCGCCAGAGGTCAGCTGTGTGACTTTGGACAAGTCACTTCTCTGTGACTCAGTCACCTCATCTGCAAAATGGGGATAAAGACCGTGAGCCCCCCATGGGACAACATGATCACCTTCTAACCTCCCCCGCCCTTAGAACAGTGCTTTGCACATATTAAGCGCTTAGTAAATGCTAGTAGTAGTAGTAGTAGTAGTAGTAGTAGTAGTAGTAGTAGTAGTAGTAGTAGTAGCATCCTAGGGATGTTATATCACTGCCCCTAGGTCACAAAGCAGTCCAGTAGCAGAGCTGGCATCAGGACTCAAGTCTCAATCAATCAATCAATCATATTTATTGAGCACGTACTCTGGGCCAAGCACTATACAAAGCACTTGGATTAGTTCAATATAACAGAGTTGGTAGAGACGTTCCCTGCCCACGATGATCTTACAGTCTACAGCGATTCCCATTCCTTTAGGCCATGATAAACTTTTTTAAAAAATTACGGTATTTTTTAAGCACTTGCTATGTGCCAATCACTGTTCTAAGGACAGTGGAGTAGATACGAGGTCATCGAAGTGTCCCACGTGGGGTTCATAGTCTAAATCCCCATTTTACAGATGAGGTCACTGAGGCACGGAGACGTTAAGTGGCTCACCCAAGGTCACCCAGAAGACAAGTGGCAGAGCAGGGCTTAGAACCACCCCCAAACAGGATTGACTGTTTGAAGAAGTACTAAGCACTTGGGAGAATTCAGTTTACCAGAGTTGTTAAACGTATTCTCTGCCCACAGTGAGCTAACAGTCTACAGGGCCTCCCCTTCCTTTATGCCATGATGCCTTCCCCAAACCGGATTGTCAGTCCTACTTCCGTCTTAGCCACCTCCCTCCCAGACGTTGACAATTCATCGACGTCCAGCCTTTTCTGTGAAACCTGTTGGACAGCTAAGTATCTGGCTAGGTCCAAGGGCAATTCCTTGTTTAAGTGGTGGGGTGACAGGACTTGCACAAGGAAGGAGACATTTTGTCCCAGACCGGAGGCCGGGCGAGTGACCCTTTTAGGATCCTGCCCATGGCGGCCTTCATGTCCCGGTTCCTCAGCCTGTAGATGAAGGGGCTCAGGGCGGGGGGCAGCACAGAGTAGGTGCCATGGGTGGCTTGAGGTAATCAAATAGCACCACCAAGACGAAAACAGTGACGACGGCGAGGTGAGGCAGGCAGGTGGAGAAGACTTTGGCCCGGCTCTGGGCGGCCGGCATCCTGGAAGATGCGCATGTACGAGAAGATGATGAGAATGAAGCTGGCGACGCCTAACAGTACCCCAGCGGTGACACTCACATCGAAGGTAACGTGGTCCTTGGAGCACGAGATCTTCAGGAGGGAGGGGACGTCACAGAAAAACTTCTGGACGATATTGGACCCACAGAAGGACTGGGAGAACGTCCCAGCTGAACACATTACTGCAAACAGGCTCCCAATGATCCACGAGGCGGCCGCCATCTTCCCACAGGCCACTCTGTTCATGACGACCTCGTAGCTCAGGGGGAGGCAGATGGCGGCGTAGCGGTAGTAGGATATCGCCATGAGGAGGAACAGCTCGAACCCGGCAAACAGGACCACCGAGAAGACCTGGGTGGCACAACCCAGGAAGAAAATGGATCTACGTTTGGTCAGGGAGTTGTGGATGGATTTGGGGACGGTAACGGAGATATAGCAGAGGTCGAGGACGGACAGGTTCCAGAGGAAGAAAGACATGGGGGTTTGGAGGTGCCGGTCGAGGGCGTTGGCGGCGACGATGAGGAGATTCCCCGTCAGGGTCGCCAGGCAGACCAGGAGGAACAGCGCGGCCTGGACTAGCTGCAGCTCCCGGACCTCCGAGAATCACAGGAGCAGGAATTCCCTCAGCTCCATGTGGTTGACCATTTCTTCCTTGTGGGGAAAATCGGAAATAGAGTCCTGTGGTATGGAGGGAGGTGAAAATATTAAGTTATCCAAAGAGTGTGGACTAGTATTAGAACAGTGCTTGGCACATAGTAAGTGCTTAACAAATACCATCATTATTATTATCATTATTAGTGACTAGAGCACGGGCCAGGTACTCAGAAGACCTGGTCTTTAATCCCGGTTCTGCATTTGTCTACTGTGTGACTTTGGGCAAGTCACATCATTATTTCCATTATTACCATCATCATTATTATTATTTTTATTATGAAAATTGGAGGAGCTTGGGTTCAGCTGTAGTTGCAGCTTTCCTCGTTTTGGAGAAAACTTAAAGCTGCTGTGATTTTTTGCTATTATTTCCCTTCCTGGGAAGCATTTCCCAATAGTCAATCCATCGATCAATCAATAGTATTGATTGAATGTCTTTCATCTGTAGACGTCACGATCTGGGTAGAGGGGAGCAGAGAAGAAAATGCAAAGGAGGAAATAGTAGTATTTAGTCCTCATTTTGCAGTTGAGGTAACTGGGGTCCAGAGAATAATAATAATAATAGCATTTATTAAGCGCCTACTATGTTCAAAGCACTGTTCTAAGCACTGGGGAGTTTACAAGGTGATCAAGTTGTCCCTCGTGGGGCTCACAGTCTTAATCCCCATTTTACAGATGAGGTAACTGAGGCACAGAGAAGTTAAGTGACTTGCCCAAAGTCATAGAGCTGACAATTGCCAGAGCCTGGATTTGAACCCACGACCTCTGACTCCCAAGCCCGGGCTCTTTCCACTGAGGCACGCTGCTTCTCCCACTCGATCAATCAATCAGTCAATCAATCAATGGCATTTATTGGCTTTTTGCAGAGCACTGTACTAAATGCTGGGGAGAGTACAATTCAACAGAGTTAGCAGACATGTTCCCTGCCCGCAATGAGCTTGCAGTCTAGAGGGGGAGACAGACATTAATATAAATAAAGAAATATGGTACAAGGCACCATATCATAGGCTACGGCAGGATGGAGGGCAGGTTAAGACTACATTCATTCATTCAGTCAGATTTATTGAGCAAGGGGGTAGAGCAGAGGGAGGGAGTTGGGTCGATGGGGAGGGGAGGAGGAGAGGAGGAAAAGCGGGGCTCAGTCTCGGAAGGCCTCCTGGAGGTGGTGAGCTCTCAGTAGGGCTTTGAAGGGAGGAACAGAGCTAGTTTGGTGGATGTGTGAAGGGAGGGCATTCCGGTCCAGGGGAAGGATGTGGGCCGGGGGTCGACGGCGGGACGGGCGAGAACGAGGCCCGGTGAGGAAGCTAGCGGCAGAGGAGCGGAGGGTCCGTACTGGGCTAGAGAAGGACAGAAGGGAGGTGAAGGAGGAGGGGGAGAGGTGATGGAGAGCCTTGAAGCCAAGCTGATGGAGAGCTTCTCAGGACAGGGTCTCTGCAACCTCCAAGGGACCCTCAAACTAACAAGCCTGGGAGAAGCAGCATGCCCTAGTGGAAAGAGCATGGGCCTGGAAGTCAGAGGAGCTGGGTTCTAATCCTGGTACTGCCAACTGCTTTCTGTGTGATCTTGGACGAATGACTTAACTTCTCTGTGTCTCAGTTCCCCTCTTCTCTCCCTTACTTAGACTGTGAGCCCCAATGCAGGACTGAGACCATAACCAACCTAATGAATTTGTAATCTACTCCAGCTCTTAGAAGAGTAATAATAGAACAGTGGAGCAGCCCAGAATGTAGATTAGTAGAATAGAACAGTAATTAGAATAGTAATAGTAATATTATACCATAATGATGATGATGATGATGATATTTAAGTGCTTAAGATACCAATAATAATAATAATGATGATGATGGTATTTGTTAAGCGCTCACTATGTGCCAAGCACTGTTCTAAGCGCTGGGGTAGGCACAAGGTGATCAGGTTGTCCCACCTGGGGCTCACAGTCTTCATCCCCATTTTACAGGTGAGGGAACTGAGGCGCAGAGAAGTAAAGTCACTTACCCAAAGTCACAGAGCTGACAAGTGGCGAAGCCTGGATTAGAACTCACAACCTCTGGCTCCCAAAGCTCGGGCTCCTTCCACTGAGCCATGCTTACTATGTGCCAAGTACTGTTCTAAGCACTGAATAATGACATAGTAATGATGATGATATCGTAACGAATAGGAGCAGTGTAGCTCAGTGGAAAGAGTCCGGGCTTGGGTGCCAGAGGTCGTGGGTTCTAATACTGGCTCCGCCACTGTCAGCTGTGTGACTTCGGGCAAGTCACTTCACTTCTCTGTGTCTCAGTTCCCTCATTTGTAAAATGGGGATGAAGACTGTGAGCCCCAGGTGGGACAACCTGATCAGCTTGTGTCTATATCAGCGCTTAGAACAGTGCTTGGCACATAGTAAACACTTACCAAATGCCATCATCATCATACAAACCTCTCCGTTCTTGGTCTCTGCTTCAGACCAGAACATCTCTCCCCAGCTTAGTCATCCAATGTCCTGAAACAATACCCTGAGTGTGGTCTGATAGAAAGAGCTTCTACAGCCCTGCCTGCACCCTCCTCTCCTCTGCCACTAACCTCCTCACTGTGCCTCTTTCTCGCCTGTCCTGTCGTCGACCCCCAGCCCACGTCCTCCCCCTAGCCCGGAATGCCCTCCCTCCACCCATCCGCCAAGCTAGCTCTCTTCCTCTCTTCAAAGCCATATTGAGAGATCACCTCCTCTAGGAGGCCTTCCCAGACTAAGCCTCCCTTTTCCTCTCCTCCTCCCCAACCCCCACGCTTTACCTCCTTCCCCTCCCCACAGCACGTGTGTATATGTTTTTACAGATTTATTACTCATTTATTTTACGTGTACATATTTACTATTTTATTTATTTCGTTAATGATATGCATCTAGCATTATTTCTATTTATTCCGATGACTTGACACCTTTCCATATATTTTGTTTTGTTGTCTGTCTCCCCCTTCTAGACTGTGAGCCCGTTGTTGGGTAGGGACCATCTCTATATGTTGCCAACTTGTACTTCCCAAGCGCTTAGTACAGTGCTCTGCACACAGTAAGTGCTCAATAAATACGATTGAATGAATGAATGAATGAATGAATGAGTGAATGAATGAAAAAGCATAATCCCGGCTCCGGCCCTTGCCTGCTGTGTGATCTTGGGCATGCCACTTCGTTTCTCTCAATTTCCTCAGCTTATTTTTTAAATCAGGAAAACTAAGTTCACCTTCCTCAAGGGTCTTCTTGAATCAGGTCGGGAATGAAATGAGAGAGCTTTGCTCGCTCCCCCTAGACGGTCAGCTCGTGGCTAGGGAATGTGTCTAGAGCAGCAGTGTGCCTCAGTGGAAACAGCCCAGGCTTGGGAGCCAGAGGTCATGGGTTCTAATCCCGGCTCCACCACTTGTCAGCTGTGTGACTTTGGGTAAGTCACTTCACTTCTCTGGGCCTCAGTGACCTAATCTGTAAAATGGGGATTAAGACTGTGAGCCCCACGAGGGACAACCTGATCACCTTGTATCCCCCCAGCGCTTAGAACAGTGCTTTGCAAATAGTAAGCACTTAACAAATGCCATCATCATCATCATCAACAGTGCTTGGCATATAGTAAGCGCTTAAAAATACCATTATTATTATTATTATTATTATTATTATTATTACCGACTCTGTCATATCATATTCTTGCAGTTGCTTAATTCGGTGTTCTCCACATAAGCGCTCAATGAATAGCACTGATTGATTGACTAATGCCTGCCTCTCCATGTAAGCTCACTGAGGCAGAGATCCTGTCCACCAGCTCTATTACATTGGACTCCTCCAATAGCTCATTCACTACTCTGCACACAGTGAGCGCTGGATAATACTACTGATTATTTGACTAACGTCTGCCTTTAATTCTAGACCGTAAAATCGTTCATTCCTTCATTCAATCGTATTTATTCAGCGCTTACCGTGTGCAGGGCACTGAACCTAGTGCTTGGGAAGGCCATTTCGGCCACAGATAAAGACAATCCCTACCCAACAACGAGCTTACAGTCCAGAAGGGGGAGACAAACAACAAAACAAAACAAAACAAAGCAAGGAGACAGGCAAAAACAAAACAAGTAGCCAGGCAGTGGGCATTGATCTTGTCTTCTCACTCTGTACTAGTGTGCTCTCCCAAGTGCTTAATGCCACTGCACCCAGTAAGCCCCCATTGATTGATAGATTCCCCCCTTAGCTCTCACAATAAGCCGGGTCTCAGCAACCGCACTCACGATCGCCAGAAAGTGCTCTAGATTTCTGATGGTCTTCCCATCTGAGCCCAGAACCCGTGGCAAATACTCTCAGAACAATGGGCTACAGAAACAAAGGAGCCGGTTTTATGAACTCTGGAAAACCGTACGATTCTTATCTTCTCCCATCCCCCGGGGATCCCGCCTGCTCGCAGAAGTTAGGATTCTCAGTGGGCCCTTATGTTCAACCTCTAGAAGCAGAAAAATTGCGAAACTGAAGGGAGAGATTGGTCCACCTAAATTTATCCGCCCAGATGTACAATAATTATTAATATTATCATCATTGCTGTTGTATTTGTTGAACACTCACTAGATTGTTATATTTGCTTAGCACTCACTGTGCTATTATTATGGTATAAATTAAGCACTCACTATGTTATTATTATGGCATTTGCTAAGCACTTACTCTATTCTTATTATGGTATTTGTTAAGCACTAACTATATTATCATTATGGCGTTTGTTAATACTACTACTACTACTACTACTACTACTACTACTACTACTACTACTACTAATGATGATGATGATGAAATTTGTTAAGCGCTTCCTATGTGTCAAGGTTGTCCCAAGTTTGTCCCAGCCTTAATCCCCATTCTACAGATGAAGGAACTGAGGCACAGAGATTAAAACTGTAAACCCCGCATGACACAACCTGATCACCTTGCATCTTGCCCAGCGCTTAGAACAGTGCTTGGCACATAGTAAGTGCTTAACAAATGCCAACATTATTGCTATTATTATTAATCCCCATTTTCCAGATGAGCCCAGAGACTGAATCCCAGAGAAGTGAAGTGATTTGCCCAAAGTCACACAGCTGACATGTGGTGGAGTCGGGATTAGAACGCATGACCTCTGGCTCCCAAAACCGGGCTCTTTCCACTGAGCCATGCTGCTTCTAAGCACTTACTCAATTATTATGGTATTCGTTAGGCGCTCACTATCTAATGGGATTTGTTAAACACTCACTATAATACTATGGGATTCGTTACACTCGTTATATTATTATTTGAGTATTTGTTAAGCACTTGCTATATTATTATTATGGTATTTGTTAAACCCTTACTGTATTATTGTTATGGCATTTATTGAGCATGCACTATATTATTATTATGGCACATGTTAAGCACTTACTATATTAATATTATTGTGACATTTGTTAAGCACTCACTTTATTATTATTATAGCATTTGGTAAGCACTTATTATAGTCTTATTTTGCCATTTGTTAAGCATTTACTATATTATTATTTTTATGGTATTTGTTAAGCGCTCACTATTTTTTGGGATTTGTTAAACACGCTATATTATTATTATTATGGGATTTGTTAATCAGTTATATCATTATTAGTATGGCATTTGTTAAACACTTGCTATATTATTATTATGGTATTTCTTTAGCACTCATACTATTGTTACATTTGTTAAGCATTTACTATATTATCATTATGGTATTTGTTAAGCCCTCACTACATTTATTAAGCACTCACTGCATTATTATTGTGGCATTTATTAAACATTTAGTATGTTATTATTACGGTATTTGTTAAGCACGCATTGTATTATTATTATGGCATATGTTAAGCACTTACTGCATTATTATTATTGTGGCATTTGTTAAGCACTCACTATATTATTATTATGGCACTTGTTAAACACTCATTATATCCTTATTATGGAATTTGTTAAGCACTTACTACATTATTATTGTGGTATTTGTTGTGTTCACTACCTTATGGGATTTGTTAAACATTCACTATATTATTATTATGGGATTTGTTAAACACTCACTATATTATTATTTCAGTATTTGTTAAGCACTTACTATATTATTATTATGGTATTTGTTAAGAACACACTATATTATTATTACGGCATTTGTTAAGCGCTATTTTTTTATTACTGTATTTGTTAAGCACTCACTATATTGAGAAGCAGCGTGGCTCAGTGGAAAGAGCCCGGGCCTGGGAGTCACAGGTCGTGGGTTCTGATCCCTACTCTGCCACTTGTCAGCTGTGTGACCTTGGGCAAATCACTTTACTTCTCTGGGCTTCAGTTCCGTCATCTGTCAAATGGGGATGAAGACTGTGAGCCCCGTGTGGGACAACCTGATCACATTGTATCCTCCCCAGTGCTTAGAACAGTGCTTTGCACATAGTAAGCGCTTAACAAATCCCATTATCATTATTATCATTATTATTATATTATTATGACATTTATTAAGCACTCATATTATTATCGTTACTATTGTTAAGAATTTGCTATATTATTATTATGGTATTTGTTAAGCACGCACTATATTATTATTATTATGACATATGTTAAGCACTTAATATATTATTATTATTGTGGTATTTGTTAAGCACTCACTGTATTATTATTGTGGCATTTGTTAAGCACATTATATTCTTATGGCATTTGTTAAGCTCTTACTATATTATTATTGTGGCATTTGTTAAGCATTTACTATATTATTATTAAGGTATATGTTAAGCACGCATTATATTGTTATTATGGCATATGTTAAGCACTTAGCATATTATTATTATTATTATTATTGTGGCATTTGTTAAGCACTCACCATATTATTATTATGGCAATTGTTAAACACTTATTATATTCTTATTATGGCATTTGTTAAGCACTCACTATAGTATTATTGCGGCATTTGTTAAGCATTTACTACATTATTATTACAGTATTTGTTAAGCACGCATTATATTATTATTATGGTATATGTTAAGCACTTACTATATTATTATTATTGTGGTATTTGTTAAGCACTCACTATATCATTATCATTATGGCAATTGTTAAGCAATTATTTTTATTGTGCCATTTTTAAGCACTCACTATACCATTATTATGGCATTTGTTAAGCACTTACCATATTCTTATTATTCTTGTTCTTATATTCTTATCATTGTTGTGAAATCTTATTCGAGGATGAAGGAAAACTATCAATCAATAAATGGTATCTACTAAGGAATTAAGTGCTTAGTACAGTGCTCTGCACATGGTCGGCACTCAACAAATACCATTGATGATGATGATGATGATGCAGAGCACTGTACCAAGCGCTAGGGAGCATTCGATACAACAGAATTGGCGGATGTGATTTCTGTCCACTTTTAGATTGTACTCTGCATGAGGTAGAGGAACCGTGTTTAATTCCCAACCCGTGTACTTTCTCCTATCATTTATGATAATAATAATAATAATAATGATAATGACATTTGTTAAGCACTTACTATTTGCCAAGCGCTGTTCTAAGCCCTGGGGGGGAGGGGGGGATACAATGTGATCAGGTTGTCCAACGGGGGGCTCACACTCTTATTCACCATTTTCCAGATGAGGTAACTGAGGCCCAGAGAAGTGAAGTGACTTGCCCGAAGTCACACAGCAGACAGTTGGCAGAGCCGGGATTAGAACCCACGACCTCTGACTCCCAAGCCCGGGCTCCTTCCAATGAGCCACATTTATTCATTCATTTATTCAATCATATTTATTGAGCGCTTACTGTGTGCAGAGCACTGTACTAAGCTCTTGGGAAGTACAAGTCATCATCACCATCATCAATCGTATTTATTGAGAGCTTACTGTGTGCAGAGCACTGTACTAAGCGCTTGGGAAGTACAAGTTGGCAACACCAAGGTCACCAAGGGAGTGCGTGTAGATCGAGAACAGAAGGGGACCAAGCACTGAACCTTGGGGAGCCCCGACAGTGAGAGGATGGGAGGGGGAGGAGGAACCTGCAAATGAGACTGAGAAAGAACGACCGGAGAGATACGAGGAGAACCAGGAGAGGACGGAGTCAGTGAAGCCAAGGTCAGATAGCGTGTTGAGGAGAAGGGGGTGGTCCACAGTGTCGAAGGCAGCTGAGAGGTCGAGGAAGATTAGGTTGAAGATGGAAGTTAAGGAGGGGAGAAGGGATGGAGCGAGAGATTTCATGAGATGAGAGGGAATGGGGTCAGAAGCACAGGTGGCAGGAGTAGCACTTGAGAGGAGGGAGGAGAGCTCCTCTGAGGATACTGCTGGGAAGGATGGGAGAGTAGCAGAGAGTGTTGAGAGCCGGGGGATAGGAGAAGGGGGGGAAGTGACTTTGGGGAGGTCGGACCTGATGGATTTAATTTTGTTAATGAAGTAGGAGACCAGATCGTTGCGGGTGAGGGAAGGAGGAGGGGGAGGAACCGGGGGCCTGAGAAGGGAGTTGAATGTACGGAAGAGCTGGCGGGGGTGATGGGCATGGGTGTCAATGAGGGAGGAGAAATAGTTTTGTCTGGCAGAAGAGAGGGCTGAGTTAAGGCAGGAAAGGATAAACTTGAAGTGAACGAGGTTGGCATGGTGTTTAGACTTTCGCCAGCAGCGTTCGGCAGCTCGAGCATAAAAGCGAAGAAGGCGAACAGTGGCAGTGATCCAGGGCTGTGGATTAGTGGTACGAGAGCGGCGAAGGAAAGGGGAGCGAGTGAGTCTACAGTGGGCTCACAGTCTAAAAGGGGGAGACAGAGAACAAAACCATACTAACAAAATAAAATAAAAAGAATAGATATGTACAAGTAAAATGAATAAATAAATAAATAAATAGAGTAATGAATATGTACAAACATATATACATATATACAGGTGCTGATAGGGAAGGGAAGGAGGTAAAATGGGGGGGATGGGGAGGGGGACGAGGAGGAGAGGAAGGAAGGGGCTCATTCTGGGAAGGCCTCCTGGAGAAGGTGAGCTCTCAGTAGGGCCTTGAAGGGAGTAAGAGAGCTAGCTTAGCGGATAGGCAGAGGGAGGGCATTCCAGGCCCGGGGGATGACGTGGGCCGGGGGTCGATGGCGGGACAGGCGAGAACGAGGTACGGTGAGGAGATTAGCGGCGGAGGAGCGGAGGATGCGGGGTGGGCTGTAGAAGGAGAGAAGAGAGGTGAGGTAGGAGGGGGTGAGAGGATGGAGAGCCTTGAAGCCCAGGGTGAGGAGTTTCTGCCTGATGCGCAGATTGATTGGTAGCCACTGGAGTTTTTTGAGGAGGGGAGTAATATGCCCAGAGCGTTTCTGGACAAAGATAATCCGGGCAGCAGCATGTAGTATGGATTGAAGTGGAGAGAGACACGAGGATGGGAGATCAGAGAGAAGGCTGATGCAGTAGTCCGGACGGGATAGGATGAGAGCTTGAATGAGCAGGGTAGCGGTATGGATGGAGAGGAAAGGGCGGATCTTGGCAATGTTGCGGAGTTGAGATCAGCAGGTTTTGGTGACGGCTTGGATGTGAGGGGTGAATGAGAGAGCGGAGTCGAGGATGACATCAAGGTTGCGGGCTTGTGAGACAGGAAGGATGGTAATGCCGTCAACAGAGATGGGAAGGTCAGGGAGAGGGCAAGGTTTGGGAGGGAAGACAAGGAGTTTAGTCTTCGACATGTTGAGCTTTAGGTGGAGGGCAGACATCCAGATGGAGATGTCCTGAAGGCAGGAGGAGATGCGAACCTGGAGAGAGAGGGAGAGAGCAGGGGCAGAGATGTAGATCTGGGTGTCATCAGCGTAGAGATGATAGTTGAAGCCGTGGGAGCGAATGAGGTCACCAAGGGAGTGCGTGTAGATCGAGAAGGGAAGGGGACCAAGCACTGAACCTTGGGGAACCCCCACAGTAAGAGGATGGGAGGGGGAGGAGGAGCCTGCAAAAGAGACTGAGAAAGAACGACCGGAGAGATAAGAGGAGAACCAGGAGAGGACGGAGTCAGTGAAGCCAAGGTCAGATAGCGTTTTGAGGAGAAGGGGGTGGTCCACAGTGTCGAAGGCAGCTGAGAGGTCGAGGAGGATTAGGACAGAGTATGAGCCGTTGGATTTGGCAAGCAGGAGGTCATTGGTGACCTTTGAGAGGGCAGTTTCCGTGGAATGTAGGGGACGGAAGCCAGACTGGAGGGCTCCGAGGAGAGAGTTGTTGTTAAGGAATTCTAGGCAGCGCGTGTAGACAACTCGTTCAAGGAGTTTAGAAAGGAATGGTAGGAGGGATATGGGGCGATAACTACAAGGTGAGGTGGGGTCAAGAGAGGGCTTTTTTAGGATGGGAGAGACATGGGCATATTTGAAGGCAGAGGGGAAGGAACCAGTGGAGAGTGAGCGGTTGAAGATGGAAGTTAAGGAGGGGAGAAGGGATGGAGCGAGAGATTTCGTGAGATGAGAGGGAATGGGGTCAGAAGCACAGGTGGCAGGAGTAGCACTTGAGAGGAGGGAGGAGAGCTCCTCTGAGGATACTGCTGGGAAGGATGGGAGAGCAGCAGAGAGTGTTGAGAGCCGGGGGATAGGAGAAGGGGGGGAAGTGACTTTGGGGAGGTCGGACCTGATGGATCTAATTTTGTTAATGAAGTAGGAGGCCAGATCGTTGGGAGTGAGGGAAGGAGGAGGGGGAGGAACCGGGGGCCTGAGAAGGGAGTTGAATGTACGGAAGAGCTGGCGGGGGTGATGGGCATGGGTGTCAATGAGGGAGGAGAAATAGTTTTGTCTGGCAGAAGAGAGGACTGAGTTAAGGCAGGAAAGGATAAACTTGAAGTGAACGAGGTTGGCATGGTGTTTAGACTTTCGCCAGCAGCGTTTGGCAGCTCGAGCATAAGAGCGAAGAAGGCGGACAGTGGCAGTGCTCCAGGGCTGTGGGTTAGTGGTACGAGAGCGGCGAAGGGAAAGGGGAGCGAGTGAGTCTAGCTGAGTAGGAAGGGTAGAGTTGAGAGCAGTAATCTGATCATCAAGACTGGGTAGAGAGGAGAGGGCGGCGAGGTGGGGTGTGAGGTGCTCCGAAAGATGGGTAGGGGTCCAGAGAGCGGAGATCTCTGTGAGGGAGTAATACGGATTTACATGGGAAAGGAGTGTGAGTGAGGAGGCAGGTGAGAAGATTATGATCAGAGAGAGGGATTTCAGAGTTGGTGAGGGTGGACACAGTGCAGCGATAGGAGATGATGAGGTCGAGGGTGTGACCAAGATGGTGAGTGGGTGAGGTGCGGTGGAGGAAGAGGTTGGCAGCGTCAAGGAGAAATAGAAGGCGGGCTGCAGAGGAGTCGTCAGAGATATCCATGTGAATATTGAAGCCTCCGAGGATCAGAGTGGGCATGGAGAAGGAGAGAAGGAAGGTGAGGAAGGGGTCAAAGTCGTTAAAGAAGTTGGAAGTGGGGCCGGGCGGGCGGCAGATGACGACTACAAGAATCTGGACGGGGTGGTAGAGGCGAATAATGTGGCTTCAAAGGAAGGGAAGGGAAGGGAAGGGGGAGGAGGGATAGTGAGGAAGCGACATTGTGGGACGAGAAGGAAACCGACACCTCCTCCTTTACCGGTGAGTCTGGGGGAGTGGGAGAAGAAGAGGCCTGCCCTGGAGAGAGCAGCAGCAGAGACCGTGTCGTCTGGAGACAGCCATGTTTCAGTTAGGGCGAGGAGGAGTAGAGAGCTGGAAAGGAATTGGTCCAGGATTTAAGGGATCTTACTTAAAACGGAGCTGGGGTTCCAGAGGCCACACTTGGCAGCAGCTGTCGAGGGAGGGGAGGAACGGGTAAGGATGCGAGGGGTGGGGAGGGTTTGGATTGGGATGAGTTTGCGGGGGCCTGGGCGTGGAGAGTGGGAAGGGGGGTGGCGATGGGAAAGGAGAACTGGGATGGGGTCGGGGCGGGGAGAAGGGGATGGGGGGGCCGGGAGGGAGGAGTGGAGGACTGGCGCTGGTACAGAGGGATCCTTGGTAGGGGGTGAGGGGGAGTGGTCTTGGTGGGGGAGAGGGAGGGAGAAAGCTGGATGGGAGAGGGGAAGGGGAAGGTGAGGAATGGGAATGGCAGTTGGGAGCAAGGGAATTGAAAGTTCATGGTGAGGTCAGCAGGGCGAGTGACAGTACAGCGGGAGGTTAACAATTGAGATGCAGAAGCAATAAAACAGTAGTAATGATATAAGTAGGCCATGGCATCACAGGGTGTAGTTAAACAATCAATATGCTATGGCAATAATAAAATTGGCAGATAATGATGTCACAGAGAGCAGATACAAGCTATTAAGTGCTGGAGTAGGGTGAGCCTGTTAAGGGGGGTCAGGGAGTAGAGGTACCTGGGGAGAGAAGCGAACACTCAACTAGCATGGGAGGGCTGAGTAGGTGCAAATGAGGTTGTCCTTAATGTAACATGGTGCTAACAAGGGCCTTTTTCCCGGGGTGGGGGGCGGGGGGGAGAGAGTCAGTCAGGACCGGACCGGGAAGGTGGGGAGATGGGGGGCACTGTAAGGAAGGTCGCTTAAGTGGGGGGGTGGAATCAGGGGGCGTCTATGGGGGCGCTCTGAGGAGGGGAACCTTCCGGGAGCAGCGGCGGCCACGCAGTGTGATGGCGGGAGGGCGAGCGGGCCTCTGGGGAACGGAGTCCCGGGCGTCTATGGCGGCGCTCTGAGGAGAGGATCCTTCCGGGAGCAGCAAGGCCGCGCGGTGTGATGGCGGGCGGGGGGGCGGGCCTCTCGGGAACGGAATCCCGGGCGTCTATGGCTTCATTCAGTCATATTAATTGAGCTCCTACTATGTGCAAAGCACTCCATTAAGCGCTTAGTACAGTGCTCTGCACCCAGTAAGCACTTAACTAATACAATTACGACTTCCACTATGCACCTATGAGAAGTACATAGTACCTATGTACCATGAGAAGCAGCGTGGCTCTGAAAGATGGAGGTCCAGCAAAAAGATGCAGACGAATAATAAGAATAATAATTTTATAATTTTGGTACTTGTTTAGGGCTTACTATGTGCCAAGCATTGTTCTAAACACTGGGTAGATACAACTTAATCAGGTTGCCCCACATGGGGCTCACAGTCTTCATCTCCATTTTCCAGATGAGATAACTGAGGCCCCGAGAAGTGAAGAGACTTGCCCAAGGTCACACAGCAGATTAGAACCTGGGCCTGGGACTCAGAAGGACCTTTGTTCTAAACCCAGCCGCTACTTGGTGTTTATCCTGTAAAGACAACCACACACGGGCCCGCCACCTCCATGGCCCCGGATGCTCCCCCGGGGCGATGCCAGAGGTCCGGGCGGCCAAGAGGGATGTAGCCCTGGTGGCCCTCTATGGCCTCTTTTATGTGAGACCGTCCATCATGCTGAGTGTTATATTCAACGTGAAAGAATTATCTCCTCTGCTGGTGAACTGGCAAAGGGTGTTAGGGTTCACCTTTCCGGTTGTCTGCCCATTTTCGATTATTCAGAGCGATCCGAAGAAAAGTGCCATCTGGAAAGACGAATCACTTGGTTCCAACATAGATTTTCTATAGATTCCCAGGGAAACGGCCTGTCCTCCACACCAATTAAGTCCCGCCCCGGTAAAGAGTCGGGGTATCTTGATCCCAGAAACCCAAGAGAAGCAGTGAGGCCTAGTGGGTGGAATACGGAAGGACCTGGGTTCTAATCCCGACTTCCCCACTCGTCTGCTGTGTGACCTTGGGCAAGTCATTTCACTTCTCTGGGCCTCAGTTCCCTCATCTGTAAAATGATGATTGTGATGTGAGCCATATGGGGCACGTGGAGTCGGTCCAATCTGATTAGCTTGTACTTCCCATGAGCTTAGTACAGTGCTCTGCACACAGTAAGTGCTCAATAAATATGATCGAATGAATGCATGAATTAGCTTGTATCTATCCAGCACTTAGTATCGTGCCTGACATATAATAAGCGCTTCCCAAAGGCCAGAAGAAAAAGTTACAGTGGGCTGATTGACTGACAAATCGAGTGTCTCAAGTTGCGAATTAGACAAAGATGAAACCATTCACAGTGGCTAAAGACTGTTGATTAAAACAGGAACCGTTGGGACGCAGATGCCACTGTTTCCATGGGAACCACGGGGGCCGGCACCAGCACTGATGCTGCAGAAACCGGGCCCTCGTCTCCCAGGAGCCTCGGGAACCATGTGAACAGAGGGTGTTTGTCTCATTCACGTCACGAGGTTCCGTCGGCAGCGCCCCGAGCCAACCTCCAGAGATAAAGCTCCTGCTTTATCTACTGCTATGAGGGCCCGTCTGGAGAGCTTTTCTGGGTCGGAAGAAGAGTAGAAAAAGATAGCGGGCTCCTCTCTGCTCCTCTCTGGCTGTCCGAACCCATATTCCAGAGGGGAACAGAGGGGAACAGAAGGGGACAGCGCAGCCCTGCAGAGGTCAGCGGCCCCCCAGCCCCACGCTGCCCCACCGAGAGTGACTGGGGGTGAGTGGGATGGAGGTGCGGGGGAGGGCGAGGATGAGCATGGAAGAGATGGAGCCAGTGTGGGGCCGAAGTTGAGGTTCGGATCAGGGCCGCGGCGCTCAGCGGGGCACGGGTGCTAGCAGGAGGGGAGGGGTTTTCTAGTTCAGTAACCCCCAACCGTCACACCCCTCTCCTCCTTCCTCCTAACACCTCTCTACCATGCCAACTACACGCCGGGTTACAGTGCTCCAGGACAGCATCAGCACGGTGGACAATCACTTCAGCCTTCAGTGGGTTCCAGAATCCCTTGCAGAGGGTCAATGACAGGCAGGGCTGAAAGAGCGTGGCCGGCTTTGGACAACCACTGCACTATCAGCAATTCTTCCCTGTAAGAGTTCTTCCCAAATTTGGGAGAAGACAAATATTGGGAAAGGTTGGAATCTCTGCCTTCAAGAACTTTCCAGACTAATGGGCTAGGTTGATACAGTATAATTTATTATCGATCGATTAATCTTAAATCATAGTGATTGAGCGCTTATTGCGTGCACTAAGCACTTGGAGAGTAATAATAATGAAGCTATTACTTGTTTAACTCTTACTCTGGCCCAAGCACTATCCTAAGCACTGGGGTAGATACACGTTAAGCATGTTGGATACACGTTAAGCATATGGTCCTTGTTCCATATGGGGCTCACAGTCTTAACCCCCATTTTACGGATGAGGTAACTGTGACACAGAGAAGTTGAATGACTTGACCTATGGTCTCAGAGTAGACATGAGGCGGAGCCGGAATTAGAATCCAGGTCCTTCTGACTCCTTCTGATTCCCAAGCCCATGTTCTATCCTCTTTAGAACACCGTTGTAACCACATTCCCTTCCCCTTCTAGAAGGAAAGAAAGAATGTAAAGACTAATATGTAATTACGGGGTGCCACTTTACAGATGAGGAAACTGAGGTCCGGAGAAGTGAAGCGACTTTTCCAAGGTCCCACAGCAGTAAAGGGACAGGAGCAGGATTAGAACCCAAGTCTTCTGAGTCCCACTAATCTATGCTTGGAAGAGTACAATAGAACAGAGCTGGGACGTATGTTTACTCCCCTAAAGGAGCTCACAGTCAAGAATAGAATTCCTGGGCCCATGCTTTTTCCACTAAATGAGGATGGAAATGAGTTGATTCGCTCTTGAGGTAGGTGAAGTGGGTTTAGAGGGCTGGGAAATGAATCGAGGAAGCTGGTTGGAGGAGGGGGGATTTTAGCAGTGCTCAGAATTCGGAAAGAACTGTGCTCTCTCTGATTTGGAGCCGATAAGAGAGGGAGTTCCAGGCTAGGATGGAAACGGGAGAGTCGATGATGGGTAACAACTAGAAAGTTGCTTTCAGAACTGAGAAGACGAGTTGAACGATGGAAAGGGGATGAAGCGCAGTCATAGGGCGGAAAGCCTTCAAGCTGATTGTGAGTTTTTGTTCCTTGTGAAAAGATGCAACTTGCCATGAGACTAGGCTGAGGAGAGGCGAGATGTAGGCTAAGCGTTGCATTAGGAAAGGACTAGATTAATGATGAAGTATGCTTTTGTTTGTGTGAGTTCAAGTGGGAATGCAGACATTGAGCAAATGGAATCAGTTTGATGTATACGTGGGTTTTATTTTTGCTGTTTGTTTTATGGTATCGTTAAGTGCGTGTTACATGCCAGGTACTGGGGTGGATACACGCTAATCAGGTTGGACATAGTCCATGCCCCTCATTGTGCTTTCAGTCATAATCCCCAATTTACAGATGAGGTACCTGAGGCACAGAAGATGTAAGTGACTGGCCCCAGGCCATACAGCGGATGAGGGGCGGAGACAGATTTAGAATCTAGGTCCTTCTGTCCACCAGGCCTGTTCTTTCTCCACTATATGGATGAATTTATGTTTACTTCCAAAGCGCTTAGTGCACTGCTCTGCACACATTAAGCGCTCAAAAAAATACGATTGAATGAATGAAAGAATGAATGTAAAGGCACTTCTTGTTCGACTCTAGAATCAGCAAAAAAATTTCACAACAGTCAAGAACTTCCATCTTCTCTGACCTCTGCTATTCATTTTAGCTTCGGCCTCCTCAACCCAATATAATCATCTTGATATTGATTAAGTGCTTACTACGTGTCAAGCCAACTGTTAAGTGCTGGGGGAGATTCAGGGCAACCTTGTATACACAAGTCCGTGTCCCACTAGGGATTCGCAGACTAAGTAGGAGGGAAACAGGTATCGAATCCTCATTTTACTATTGAGAAAACTGAGACGTTGAGAAATTAAGTCACTTTCCCATGGCTTTGCAGCAGAGAACTGGTAGAGGTGGGATTAGAACTCAGGTTATATGAGCAGCTCCCCCTCCCCCTCCCTCCAGGCAGCTCGAGCTGCCGAACGCTGCCGACGAAAGTCTAAACACCATGACAACTTCGTTCACTTCACGTTTATCCTTTCCTACCTTAACGCAGCCCTCTCCTCTGCCAGACAAAACTATTTCTACTCCCTTATTGACACCCATGCCCATCATCCCCGTCAGCTCTTCCGTACATTCAACTCCCTTCTCAGGCCCCCGGTTCCTCCCCCTTCTCCTTCTCTCACCCCAATGATCTGGCCTCCTACTTCATTAATAAAATTAAATCCATCAGGTCTGACCTCCCCAAAGTCACTCCCCCCACTTCTCCAACCCCTCGGCTCTTACCGCTCTCTGCTACTCTCCCATCCTTCCCAGCACTATCCTCAGAGGAGCTCCCCTCCATCCTCTCAAGTGCTACTCCGGCCACCTGTGCTTCTGAACCCATTCCCTCTCATCTGATGAAATCTTTCGCTCCGTCCCTTCTCCTCTCCTTAATGTACATCTTCAACCGCTCACTTTCCACTGGTTCCTTCCGCTCTGTCTTCAAACATGCCCATGTCTCTCCCATCCTAAAAAAAAACCTCTCTTGACCCCACCTCACCTTCTAGTTATCGCCCCATCTCCCTCCTACCATTCCTCTCCAAACTCCTTGAACGAGTCGTCTACACGCGTTGCCTCGAATTCCTCAACACCAACTCTCTCCTCGACCCTCTCCAGTCTGGCTTCCTTCCCCTACCTTCCACGGAAACTTCCTTCTCACAGGTCACCAATGACCTCCTGCTTGCGAAATCCAACGGCTCATACTCGATTCTAATCCTCCTCGACCTCTCAGCTGCCTTCGACACTGTAGACCACCCCCTTCTCCTCAACACGCTATCCAACCTTGGCTTCACCGACTCCGTCCTCTCCTGGTTTTCCTCTTATCACTCCGGTCGTTCATTCTCAGTCTCATTGCAGGCTCCTCCTCCCCCTCCCATCCCCTTACTGTGGGGGTTCCTCAAGGTTCAGTTCTTGGTCTCCTTCTGTTCTCATCATCATCATCATCATCAATCGCATTTATTGAGCGCTTACTATGTGCAGAGCACTGTACTAAGCCCTTGGGAAGTACAAATAGGCAACATATAGAGACAGTCCCTACCCAACATTGGGCTCACGGTCTAAAAGGGGGAGACAGAGAACAAAACCAAACACACTAACAAAATAAAATAGAATAGATATGTACAAGTAAAATAAATAAATAAATAGAGTAATAAATATGTACAAACATATATACATATATACAGGTGCTGTGGGGAAGGGAAGGAGGTAAGACGGGGGGATGGAGAGGGGGACGAGGGGGAGAGGAAGGAAGGAGCTCAGTCTGGGAAGGCCTCCTGGAGGAGGTGAGCTCTCAGCAGGGCCTTGAAGGGAGGAAGAGAGCTAGCTTGGCGGATGGGCAGAGGGAGGGCATTCCAGGTCCCGGGGGATGACGTGGGCCGGGGGTCGATGGCAGGGACAGGCGAGAGCGAGGTACAGGTGAGGAGATTAGCGGTGGAGGAGCGGAGAGGTGCGGGCTGGGCAGTAGAAGGAGAGAAGGGAGGTGAGGTAGGAGGGGGCGAGGTGATGGAGAGCCTTGAAGCCCAGGGTGAGGAGTTTCTGCCTGATGCGCAGATTGATTGGTAGCCACTGGAGATTTCTGAGGAGGGGAGTAATATACCCAGAGCGTTTCTGGACAAAGATAATCCGGACAGCAGCATGAAGTATGGATTGAAATGGAGAGAGACACGAGGATGGGAGATCAGAGAGAAGGCTGGTGTAGTAGTCCAGACGGGATAGGATGAGAGCTTGAATGAGCAGGGTAGCGGTATGGATGGAGAGGAAAGGGCGGATCTTGGCAATGTTGCGGAGCTGAGACCGGCAGGTTTTGGTAACAGCTTGGATGTGAGGGGTGAATGAGAGAGCGGAGTCGAGGATGACACCAAGGTTGCGGGCTTGTGAGACAGGAAGGATGGTAGTGCCGTCAACAGAGATGGGAAAGTCAGGGAGAGGGCAAGGTTTGGGAGGGAAGACAAGGAGTTCAGTCTTCGACATGTTGAGCTTTAGGTGGCGGGCAAACATCCAGATGGAGATGTCCTGAAGGCAGGAGGAGATGCGAGCCTGGAGAGAGAGGGAGAGAGCAGGGGCAGAGATGTAGATCTGGGTGTCATCAGCGTAGAGATGATAGTTGAAGCCGTGGGAGCGAATGAGGTCACCAAGGGAGTGCGTGTAGATTGAGAACAGAAGGGGACCATGCACTGAACCTTCGGGAACCCCCACAGTAAGAGGATGGGAGGGGGAGGAGGAGCCTGCAAAAGAGACAGAGAAAGAACGACCGGAGATCTACAGTCACTCGCTTGGTGACTTCATTCGCTCCCACGGCTTCAACTATCATCTCTACGCTGATGACACCAAAATCTAGATCTCTGCCCCTGCTCTCTCTCCGTCCCTCCAGGCTCGCATCTCCTCCTGCCTTGAGGACATCTCCACCTGGATGTCTGCCCGCCACCTAAAACGCAACATGTCCAAGACTGAATTCCTTGTATTCTCTCCCAAACCCTGCCCTCTCCCTGACTTTCCCATCACTATTGACTGCACTACCATTATGTATCAACAAGCCTGATGGATTTGTAAATATCCCAGTGTTGAAGGCAGAGGGCACTCATTAAACGCCATTACTACTACTTGGGGAAGCAGCGTGGATCATTGGAAAAAGCAGGGGGTTTGGAGTCAGAGTTCATGGGTTCGAATCCCGGCTCTGCCAATTGTCAGCTGTGTGGCTTTGGACAAGTCACTTAACTTCTCTGTGCCCCAGTTACCTCATTTGTAAAATGGGGATTAAGATTGTGAGCCCAGCGTGGGACAAAGTGATCACCTTGTACCCTCCCCAGCGATTAGAACAGTGCTTTGCACATAGTAAGCGTTTAATAAATGCTATTTATTAAAATCACAGTGGGCAGAAAACGAGTCTGTGAAGTCTGTTGTATAGTACTCCCCCAAACACTTGGTAAAGCATATTGTACCCAGTGGGCACTTAATTAATGCAGTTACTCATTGAAGGCAGGGAATGTGTCTATTGTTATATTGTGCTCTCCCAGGCGCTTAGTACAGTGCTTTGCATACAGTAAGTGATCAATAAATACAATTTAATGAATTAACGAATAAATACTGTGGCTACTGTTACTACTGTTGCTTCAATTATAGCTACTATTTGATCCCAACCTTTATGTCATCGTACACATGCACAGGTAAAATTCACAATCAAACAGCTCAGGTGTGTTTTACGTGCACAGCTGGGACTACAATGAAAATAGCAGAGGAAACTGTGCCTCTAAACTGCTTTGTTAAGTGGTGGTACGTTCCCCAGTGGACCTATAATCCAAAATTTATTCCAGGCCTGCTTCTGCTTTAGGAGCCTCTCTCTACAGCCCTCAGTTAATAACATTTTTTTTATCTCCATGGAGACAAAATCACCAGACTCTCTGAGGATACTCACTGGCATCCTCAACTCTGCCCTTCCTAACCAGACGTCCTTAAATCTCTGCCCCCAGGGGTGGGAGGGAAGAATAAAGTCTCTTTTCCAGGGGCCCTTGCCTCACTGTCCTTGGAAACAGACATTCCAAGAGACCAACAGATCTGTCATCAGTCTCACCGGCAGCCCCCTTTTTGTTGTCCCTCAGATCCTTTTGAGTACCAGGCGAGCTGAGCCTGAGGACTATGTGGAGACTGATCCCTCCCAGCGGTGAGCGTCCTTGAGCTGCAGAGGAAAGGAGGCCAACCCAGATCAGCGAAGCCCAGACGACCCCGACACTGCACGTCTCCTGGTAAGTGCAGAACCTGAATCAATGAATAACCATTGTCACCAGCCCCTTGCCCCTCACATCCATACAGAGATCCTGCTCTGCCCTGCTCTCCAACTCAGAACAGAGAGTTCTGGGTCAAATCAAGGGAATGGTTTGAGTGTCCATCATTCAAGCAAACATCCACTGTCCCAAATCGGATCCCAGGGAGTGTCCTTATTCTACCCTACCTTCTGCGGTGCTCTATCTTGGATGTCGTGAAGCAGCATAGCCTAGGGAAAGAGCATGGGTCTGGAAGTCAGAGAACCTGGCTTCTGATCTCATCTCCTCCACTTATCTGCTGAGTGACCTTGGGAAGTCAACTAATTTCTCAGCACCTCGGTTTCCTCATCTGCAATATGGGGATTGAATCCTCCTATGTCTGATTTAGACTGTGAGCTTCGAGTGGGACAGAGACTGTATCTAACCTGATTATCTTGTATCTACCCCAGTGTTCAGTACAGTGCCTGGCACATAGTAAACACGCAACAAATACCATTACGAACTAACCAATCTGGGTACCTGGACCGGGGCTGGAGTTGGTGCTGGATGCCTGTCTATTTGTTTCATTTTGTTGTCCGTGTCCCACTTCTAGACTGTGAGCCCGTTGTTGGGTAGAGATTGTCCCTATCTATTGCCGAATTGTACTTTCCAAGCGCTTAGTACAATGCACTACACACAGTAGGCGCTCAATAAATACTATTGAATGAATGAGTGATGAATCCTGGCTGGAGAGGCCTTGCTGCCAAGGTCAAAGGTCTATGAGGGGGAGGCTCTGCTCAGAAAGATGGGAGGTGGTGTGAGTGCGAGGTTGGTGAAGAGCAGAGGCTGTATTGGCATGGCCTTGGAAATGCAAGCTCTCCAGACAGTGGGGGTGAATAATAACAATAATTGTAATATTTGTTCTTGCTATGTGCCGAGCACTGTATTAAGCACTGGGGTAGATTCACAATACTCAGGTTCCGTATATGACTCACAGTCTGAGTAAGAGGGAGAAAGGAACATGGCTTAGTGGAAAGAGCATGGGTTTAGGAGTCAGAGGACGTGGGTTTTAATCCCGGCACTGCCCTTGTTTGCTGTTTGACCTCGGGCAAGACACTTAACTTCTCTGTGCCTCAGTTACTTCAACTGAAAAATGGAGATTAAAATTGTGAGCACCACGTGGAACAACCTGATTACTCCGTATCTACTCCTGAGTTTAGACCAGTGCTTGGCACATAGTAAGCACTTAACAAATGCCATCATCATTTTATTATTATTAAAAGTTATTGAATTTCCATTTTGTAGATGAGGGAACTGAGGTACACAGAAGTAAAGGAACTTGCCGAAGTTCACACAACAGACAAATGGCAGAGCTGGGATTTGAAACCGGGTCCTCTGAATCTGAAGAGATCCTGCCTCACCTTTCTTTGTCCCTACAGGTTAGGCAAACCCATTAAGGCATTCACCTGTTTGGAGCCAGAGGTCTTGGTCTAAGAGAGCTATAGTCCACTATTCCAGAAAGGTCACAGATCAGAATGCAAAAATTAAAAATTGAAAGAAATAGGATATTCAGCTCTTTTTAGTGGAAAGAACCAGGAGCTGGAGCTGGAGGGCATTAAGTCAAAATGTTGGAATTGACTGTCATAAATAATCTTTCCCAGACGTTTAACTCTTGGCTAAAACCTAGAAAGTGGTGGCCGCCTTCAATGGGAGTGGAAAGCACTGTCATTTCTGTCCTGGAAATTCTAGACTGGAAGCTTCCTTCCTAGACTATAAATTCCTTGTAAGCAGGGAATGTGTGAACCACCTCTGTTATATTGTTCTCTTCCAAACGCCTAGCACAGTTCTCTGCACATAGTAAGCAATAAATACCAACGATGAAGATGAGCATTATTTCATCCCTCAGAGAAGTAGCGTGCCATAGGGGAAAGAGCATGGGCGTGAGAGTCTGAGGCCGTGGATTCTAATACTGCCTCTGCCATTTGTCAGATGTTCTATACTGGTCAAGGTCACCCAGCAGACAGGTTGCAGAGCCAGGTAGATAAGTTCCCTTCACACATCAAATTTATAGTAAAGAGGTGGAGAGAGAGAGATATTAATATAAATAAATAATTTATGCGTATATCTCCTCACTCCCCAGTCTTCAAAACTTTTCAATGCACTCCCATTCATCTCTTTCCCTCTTACCTATCCACACTCTTCTCCCACTAAAAGCCCCAGCTTGCATTCTTTGTGCATAATCAGCTCAATGGGCCTCATTTCTTAATAATGATAATAATAACAATAGTGATACTCATTAAGCACTTACTATGTGCCAAGGACTGTTCTAAATGTTGGGGGAGAAACGAGATAACTGGGTTGGTCACAGTCCCTGTCCCTCATAATAATAATAATAATAATATACAGTCTTAAACCCCATTTTTCAGTTGAAGAAACTGAGGCATAGAGATGTGAATTTACTTGCTCGAGGTCACATAGCAGACAAGTAGTGGTCCTTCTGACTCCCAGGTCTGTGCTCTATCCACTAGAAAACCCTGTTTCTTCTTTCCTACTTTTATCCCCAAGTTCACACATGTCCCTCAGAACTCTTCCCACTTCAAAGCCGCCAGACCTCAGCTCTTCCATCTTCAAAAACCCTTTGGAAAAACCACCTCCTCCAGGAAGATTTTTTTAATGGTACTGGGTAAATGCTTATTATGTCCCAGGAAGTATACTATGTCCCGGGGCAGAGGATACAAGATGATAAGGTTGGACAAAGTACATGTCCCACATGGAGCTCACAGTATGAATTGGAAGGATAACAGAAACGTGGTGAAGCTAGGATTCATTCATTCAGTCAGACATATTTCCTGAGAGCGTACTAAATGCAGAGCACTGTACAAAGTATTTGGGAGAGTACACTACAACAGTAAACATACACATTCCCTGCCCATAACGAGCTTACAGTCTAGAGCAGGGGAGACAGACATCAATACAAATAAATAATTATAGATATGTACGCAAGTGCTGTGTGGCTGGGAGTGGGGAAGAACAAAGGGAGCAACTCAGGGTGATGCAGAAGATAGTGGACGAAAGGGATAGGGGGTGCTTAGTCTGGGAAGGGCTCTTGGGGGAAATGTGCCTTCAGTAAGCCTTTGAAGGGGAGGATAGTTATTTTCTGTCGGATTTGAGGAGGGGGGCATTTCCAGGGCAGAGGCAGGGCGTGGGTGAGAGGTCGGTGGTGAGACAGGCGAGACCCAAGCACAGTGTGAAGCCCAGCCATCAACAAGGACTCCAGTCTGCTACCCAATATTTTCCTGGACTTCCACCTCTTCAACGTCCACTTCCTGGAGATGATCACAGCCGAGATTTCCATTCCTCTGCTCTCGGGAAGAGCCACAACGGTTCCCAACAACAGTTGTGAGCCAGAGTAGCGGGACAAACTGCTGGCTGTCATAGGAGGGATATCGTTGGCAGTGTCCACTACTGACTCCTGGCTGCTGACTCTATAAGCTCCCCCAGGTGAGAACTCCCAACTGCAGGGAGTAGACAAGCACTAGTTTGTTGTCGTTGTTGTTGTTGTCACTGTTGTTGTTTTATGGTATTTGTTAACCACTTTCTATGTGCCAGGCACTGCACTAAGTGCTGTCCCATGGACAGTCCGAGACTAGGAAATTCCCCCCTTTTCTTCTGCTCCTCTTCCCCTTCCCATCGCCCCGACTCCCTCCTTCTGCTCTACCCCCATTGCCGCCCCACAGCACATGTGTATTTATGTACATATTCATTATTTTAATCATTTTATTTATAATGTGTATATATCTGTAATTCTATTAATTTATAGTGATGCTATTGATTCCTGTCTTCTTGTTTTGTTTTGTTGCCTTTCTCCCCCCTTCTAGACTGTGAGCCCATTGTGGAGTAGGGATTGTCTCTGTTGCCTAATTGTACTTTCCAAGCGCTTAGTACAGTGCTCTGCCCACAATAAGTACTCAATAATTACGACTGAATGACTGACTGACTGAATGAATGAATGAATGATCCAAAGTCAGTGAAACGTGCCTTTGCCTGGAATGAAAACTGGACCGGGGAGCAGAATGAGGACATGGCTGTAGCCCAGGGCTCCTTCCTTCATCTTCTGCATCTGCTCCCTCGTGCATGTGGTGGACCTCCAAGTCCATCTGCATGGCCTAGTTGAGGACCTTACCTCTGTTCCCCTACATGGACGTGACGTCCGAGGCCGAGGTCATCATCATCCAGTGCACTGAGGGCTCTGCCACCGCTTTTTACAGTGTCCTGGGCTACATGGGGCTCCTGGCCCTGGTCATATTCGCGGTGGCCTTCCTGGCAAGGAAGCTGCCGTACAGTTTCACCCCACCCTCAGTCCCACGGTCTTTCTGTGAGTCAGTCAGTCAGTCAGTCAGTCGGTCCATTGTAATCATTGAGTGCTTACTGTGGGCAGAGCACTGTACTCAGCCCTTGGGAGAATACAGTGTAACAATGTGACAGACACATTCCGGGCCCACAAAGTCTATATCCGTAATTTAATTCAATGCTTGTCTCTTCCTCTGGGCTGGATGTTCATTGTGTACAGAGAATGTGTCTTCTATCTCTTATATTGTACTCTGCCACGTGCCTAATACAGTGCTTTAAACAAAGCAAGTGCTCACTAAATGCCACTGGTTGATTGGTTGTTGGAGGAGGCTTTATTGGATGAGATCCCATATTGTCATCTTGGGCTGGAAGCCGGTAGTGCTGGAAAATTGGGTAAAATAAAATGAGAAGACTCCTTACTACTAGCTTTAAAGCACTCAGCCAGTTCCCTCCCTCCTACCGTACCTCATTGATCTGCTACTACAGCCTGGTCCCCACACTCCGCTCCTCTAGCATCAGCTTACTTACTGTACCTCATTCTCCTCAAGCTTGCTACCTACCCCTACCCCATGTCTGCCCTCTGGCCTGGAACTCCCTCCTCTTCCATAAAAGCCAGACCACCACTCTCCCCACGTTCAAAGCCTTATTAAAGTCACATCACCTCCAGGAAGCCTTCCCTGATTAAGCACATTCTTCCCCCAGCACTGTCTTCCTTCTGTGTCATCTATGTACTTGGATTTGTGCCCTTTGAGCATTTGATATTTGTTCTACAGCACTTAGGTACATATCCATGAGTTGTATATTAAAATTAATTTTCTTTTATATTGATGCCAGTCTCCGCCTCTAGACTGTAAGCTTGTTGTGCACAGGAAACCTGTTCACCAGCCCTGTTGCATTTTACTCTCCCAAGCACTTAATACAGTGCCCTGCACACATTAAATGCTCAATACATGCCATTAATAGTTGGATTGATTGATTGATTGCTCTCTAAAGTGCCGAGTGCAGCTCTGAGCACACAGTAAGTGCTCAATAGATCTCCTTAACGATGAAGACCGTTCCGAGCCCTGATTGAACTCATAGTCTCCCACCTCTCTGTAACGAGTAGAATGATGCCCTGGGAATTCTATATCCTTTCCTGCCTTCCCTCATGACCCCGAGTCCCAGGGAGGAAAGGCTCAATGTCCTGCGCATTTTCCTCTTCCCCTCCTAACACAGAACCTCCACTCCGTGTGTAGCGAGAGCTGCCGGTCAGGATTCAGGAAAACAGTTCGGGAAGGGAAAGCCGCCTGCTGCTACGACTGAGTGCCCTGTGCCAAGGGAGAGATCAGCAGTCAGACGTGTAGGAGTCCGGAGAAAATCGTGCTTCCAAGTCAAACAGCAGTGAGCCGGGCAGGACATTCCGGGAGAGCTTTCTGAGAGTGAGAAATAATAACGATAATAAGAACAATGACTGTGATGTTTGTTAAGCTTTTCCTAGTTTCTTAGGAAGCAGCTTGGCTCAATGGAAAGAGCATGGGCTTGGGAGCCAGAGGTCGTGGGTTCTAATCCCGGTTCCTCCACTTGTCAGCTCTGTGACTTAGAGCAAGTCACTTCACTTCTCTGTGCCTCAGTTCCTTCATCTTAAAAATGCGGATTCAATAGCAGTTCTCCTTCCTACTTAGACTGTGAGCCCCATTTGGGACCTGATGATCTTGTATCTACTCCAGTAATTAGTACAGTGCTGGGCACATAATAAGCACTTAACAAATACTCCAATTATTATTACCCGTGCCTAAGTCTTTGACAGAGGCACCAAGATGCTTAGAGGTTTTTTATGGCTTCTGTTGAGTGCTTACTATGTGCTAGGTACTGTACAAAACGCTAGGATAGATACAAACTAATCCGGTTGGACACAGTCTATGTAATAATAATCATGATAACTGTAGCATTTTGTAAGCTCTTACTATATGTCAAGAACTGTACTAACTGCTGAGGTGAATACAAGCCAGTTGGGTGAACACAGTCCCTGTCCCACATGAGGTTTGCAGTCTCAATCCCCATAGAGAAGTGGCGTGGCTCAGTGGAAAGAGCAAGGGCTTTGAAGTCAGAGGTCATGGGTTCAAATTCCGGCTCTGCCAAAGGCCAGCTGTGTGACTTTGGGCAAGTCACTTAACTTCTCTTTGCCTCGGTTACCTCATCTGTAAAATAAGGATTAAGACTTTGAGCCCCCGTGCCGTCATTATTATTAGTGTTTCATGGATGAGATAACTGAGGAACAGAGAAGTGAAGTGACTTGCCCAAGCAGAAATGTGACAGAGCCGCGATTAGATCCCATTGCCTTCTTACTCCCAGTCCCTTGCCCTATCCACTACACCATGCTGCCCCAAATGGGGCTTACTGTTTTTATCCCCATTTTACAAATGAGGTAACTGAGGCAAAGAGAAGTGAACCGATTTACCCAAGGTCATACAGCAGACATGTGGCAGAGCCAGGATTATAACCCTGGTCTTTCTGACTCCTAGGTCCCAGCTCCATCCACTAGGCCAGGCTGGAGGTGTGGTGTGGGGCAGTCGAATCCCCTAGCTTATTCTGTACCCTATTCATTCATGCATTCAATAGTATTTATTGAGGGCTTACTGTGTACAGAGCACTGTACTAAGCGCTTGGGAAGTACAAGTTGGCAACATATAGAGACGGTCCCCACCCAACAGTGAACTAACAGTCTAGAAGGGGGAGACAGAGAACAAAACAAAACATATTAACAAAATAAAATAAATAGAATAAATATGTACAAATAAAATAAATAGAGTAATAAATACATACAAACATATATACATATATACAGGTGCTGTGGGGAGGGGAAGGAGGTAAGGTGGGGGGGTTGGGGAAGGGGGGAGAGAAAGGAGGGGGCTCAGTCTGTGAAGGCCTCCTCGAGGAGGTGAGCTCTCAGTAGGGCTTTGAAGGGAGAAAGAGAGGTAGCTTGGCGGATGTGCGGAGGGAGGGCATTCCGGGCCAGGGCGATGACGTGGGCCGGGGGATCGACGGCGGGACAGGCGAGAACGAGGCACGGTGAGGGGATTAGCGGCAGAGGAGCGGAAGGTGCGGGCTGGGCTGTAGAAGGAGAGAAGGGAGGTGAGGTAGGAGGGGGCGAGGTGATGGAGAGCCTTGAAGCCGAGGGTGAGAAGTTTTTACCTGATGCGTAGGTTGATTGGTAGCCACTGGAGATTTTTGAGGAGGGGAGTAACATGCCCAAAGCGTTTCTGGACAAAGACCATCCGGGCAGCGGCATCAAGTATGGACTGAATTGGGGAGAGACTGGACTATGGGAGATCGGAGAGGAAGATGATGCAGTAATCCAGACGGGATACGATGAGAGCTTGAACAAGCAGTGTAGCGGTTTGGATGGAGAGGAAAGGGCGGATCTTGGCAATGTTGAGGAGGTGAGACCGGCAGGTTTTGGTGACTGACTGGATGTGAGGGGTGAACGAGAGAGCGGAGTCGAGGACGACACCAAGGTTGCGGGCTTGTGAGATGGTAGTGTCGTCAACAGTGATGGGAAAGTCATGGAGAGGGCAGGGTTTGGGAGGGAAGACAAGGAGTTCAGTCTTGGACATGTTGAGTTTTAGATGGCAGGCAGACATCCAAATCGAGATGTCCTGAAGGCAGGAGGAGATGCGAGCCTAGAGGGAGGGAGAGAGAGAGCAGGGGCAGAGATGTAGATTTGGGTGTCATCAGCGTAGAGATGATAGTTGAAGCCGTGGGAGCAAATGAGTTCACCAAGGGAGTGAGTGTAGATCGAGAACAGAAGGGGACCAAGAACTGACCCTTGAGGAACCCCTATAGTAAAGGGATGGGAAGGACAGGAGGAGCCCGCCAAGGAGACTGAGAATGAACAGCCGGAGAGCTAAGAGGAGAAACAGGAGATGACAGAGTCTGTGAAGCCAAGGTTGGATAGCGTGTGAGGAGAAGGAGGTGGTCCACAGTGTCGAAGGCAGCTGAGAGGTCGATGAGGATTAGGCTAGAGTAGGAGCCGTTGGATTTGGCAAGCATGAGGTCACTGGTGACCTTTGAGAGGGCAGGTTCCGTGGAATGTAGGGGGCGGAAGCCAGATTGGAGGGGGTCGAGGAGAGAGTTTGCGTCGAGAAATTCGAGGCAGCGCGTGTAGACGACTCGTTCAAGGAGTTTGGAAAGGAATGGTAGGAGGGAGATAGGGCGATAACTAGAAGGTGAGGTGGGTTCAAGAGTGGGGTTTTTTTAGGATGGGAGAGACGTGGGAATGTTTGAACGCAGAGGGGAAGGAAGCAGCGGAGAGTGAGCGTTTGAAGATGGAAGTTAAGGAGGGGAGAAGGGACGGAGTGAGAGATTTCATAAGATGAGAGGGAATGGGGTCAGAAACACAGGTGGCCGGAGTAGCACCTGAGAGGAGGGAGGAGATCTCCTCTGAGGATACTGCTGGGAAGGATGGGAGAGTAGCAGAAAGGGTTGAGAGCAGGGGTGTTGGAGAAAAGGGAGGAGTGACATTGGGGAGCTCAGACCTGATGGAGTTAACTTTACTAATGAAGTAGGAGACCAGATCGTTGGGGGTGAGGGAAGGAGGAGGGGGAGGAACAGGGGGCCTGAGAAGGGAGTTAAATTTACGGAAGTCCTGACGGGGATGATGGGCATGGGTGTCAATAAGGGAGGAGAAATAGTTTTGTCTGGCATTGGAGAGGGCAGAGTTAAGGTAGGAAAGTATAAACTTGAAGTGAACGAGGAAGGCTTGGTGTTTAGACTTTCGCCAGCAGCGTTCAGCAGCTCGAGCATAAGAGCGAAAGAGGCGGGCAGTGACATTGATCAAGGGCTGTGGATTAGTGTTCCGAGAGCGGCGAAGGGAAAGGGGAGCGAGGGAGTCGAGCTGAGTAGAAAGAGTAGAGTTGAGAGCAGTAATCTGATCGGCAAGACTGAGTAGAGAGGAGAGGGAGGCGAGGTGGGGTGTGAGGTGCTCAGAAAGATGGATAGGGTCGAGAGAGTGGAGGTCTCTGTGAAGTAGTAATATAGATTTACAGGGGAGAGGAGTGTGAGTGAGGAGGCAGGTGAGAAGGTTATGATCAGAGAGAGGGATTTCAGCGTTGGTGAGCATGGAGATAATGCAGCGGTAGGAGATGATGAGGTCGACTGTGTGACCACGTTGGTGAGTGGGCGAGGTGGGGGGGGAGCAGGAGGATAGCAGCGTCAAGGAGAGATAGAAGGCGGGCGGCAGAGGAGTCACCAGGGATATCCACGTGGATGTTGAAGTCTCCGAGGATCAGAGTGGTCATGGAAAAGGAGAGAAGGAAGGTGAGGAAGGGGTCAAAATCGTTAAGCAGGTTGGAGGTGGGGCCGGGGGGGACGGTAGATGATGGCTACAAGTATCTGAAGGGGGTGGTAGAGGCGAATAATGTGAGCTTCAATGGAAGGGAAGGAAAGAGAAGGGGGAGGAGCTATAGTGCGAAATCGATATTGGGGGGCGATAAGGAAACCGACACCTCCTCCTTTCCCGGAGAGTCTGGGGGGAGTGGGAGAAGAAGAAGCCTCCACTGGAGAGAGCAGCAGAAGAGACCGTGTAGTCCTGAGACAGCCATGTTTCAGTTAGGGCGAGGATGTGTATAGAGCTGGAAAGGAATAGGTCCAGGATGAAAGGGAGCTTACCTATAATGGAGCGGGGTTCCAAAGGCCACACTTGTCAGCAGCTGTGGAGGGAGAGGAGGGAGGGGGAAGGGTGAGAGGGGTGGGGGGTTTGGATTGGGATGATTTGGCGGGGGCCTAGGTGGGGAGAGTGGGAAGAGGGGTGGCGATGAGAAAGGATAACTGGGATGGTGTGGGGGCGGGAAGGAGGGAAGGGGCTGGGAGGGAGGAGTTGAGGGTTGGCTTTGGTACAGACAGATCCTGGGTAGGGGGTGAGGGGGAGGGATGGAGGGGGAAAGGGAGGGAAAGGGCTGGGTGGGAGAGGGGAAGGGGAAGGTGAGGAATGCGAATGGCAGTTGGGAGCAGGGGAATTGATAGTTTATGGTGAGGTCCGCAACGTAAATGACAGCACAGCGGGAGGTTAACAATTGAAATGCAGTAGCAATAATACAGTAGCAATGATATAAGTAGGTGATGACATCACAGAGGGTAGTTAATAATTAACATGCTATGGCAATAATGAAATAGGCAGATGATGACATCACAGAGAACAGATAGCAACTACTCTGTGATGGCAAAAAGTAAGCGGATGATGACATCGCAGACAGCAGTTAACAATTAACATGCGATGGCAGTGAAATAAGCAGGTGATTACATCATCGAGAGACGTTAGCAATTAACATTAGATGGGAATAATAAAATAAGAAGATGATGACATCACAGAGAGCAGTTAACAATTAACAATCAGAAGCGACCATAAGATGAGCAGGTGATGCTCAGAGCAGAAGGATGCTGTGCATAGTTCAGTCAAATCAGGTCAAAGAGGTTAATGGCAAACAGAGTCCAGGGGCTCTTTGCCAAATTGACTCGGAGGTGGAGGAGGATGGAGTCCTGTGGATGGCAGCTCTGGAGTAGGGCGGAACAGTTAAGGGGGGTCAGGGAGCATAGATGCCTGGGGAGAGGAGTGAACAGCCAAATAGCATGGGAGGGCTGACTAAGTGAGAATGGGGTTGTCGTTAAAGTAACTTGGTGATAGCAAGGACCTTTTTCCCGAGGGAGGGGAGGCCGGGGAGGGGGGAAATCAGTCGGGTCCGGACCGGGAAAGGAGGAGTGGGGGGCTCCTCAAAGCTGGTCGTTTAAGTGGGGGCGGGGGAGGGGATGGAAGGAGGGGGACACAATGACTCACGGACAAGCAAGGGGATACAATGATCTGTGAACAAGCAGGGGGACACAATGTCCTACAATCTAGCAGGGGGACACAATGTATATATGTATATATGTTTGTATGTATTTATTACTCTATTTATTTATGTATTTAATTTGTACATATTTATTCTATTTATTTTATTTTGTTAATATGTTTTGTTTTGTTCTCTGTCTCGCCCTTCAAGACTATGAGCCCACTGTTGGGTAGGGACTGTCTCTATATGTTGCCAACTTGTACTTTTCAAGCGCTTAGTACAGTGCTCTGCACACAGTAAGCGCTCAGTAAGCACGATTGAAAGAATGAATGAATGAATGTCTCACGATCCCAGTTGGCTACTTGGACAGAGTGGAGGTGCATTCGAGGGGTGAGTGTAGCGATGATGGGGAAGTGGGGTCCCAGCCAAGGGGCCTCGGTGTGGTCGGGCGGGGATGCAGATGCCCGGGCGGTGGACGGCCAGGAGCCCGGCCGTGGGGCATAAGCGCCTGATAGCAGGCTGCACGGGGACGGACGGACGGACGAGCGGACGGACGGACCGAGGGAGGGAGGGTCGGGGAGCCCCGGCCCTCGCGGCGGCGTCCGAAGGACAGGATCCTTCCAGGAGCAGCGGGGCCACGCGGTGTGATGTCGGGCCGGCCTCTCGGTAACGGAATCCCGGGCTTCTGCGGCGGCGCTCTGCAGAGAGTATCCTTCCGGGAGAAGCAAGGCCGCGCAGCAGGCACTCTTCTAATTGCTGGGAATATACAAGATATTTGGGTTGGACGCAGTCTATCCCTTATGGGGCTCACAGTCGTAATCTCCATTTTACAGTTGGGGTAACTGACGCAGAGAGAAGTGACTTGCCCAAGGTCACGCAACAGCCAAGTGGCAGAGCTGGGATTAGAACGCAGGTCCTTCTGCCTCCCAGGCCTGGGCTCTAGCCTGTAGGCCACACTGCCTTTCTCTGGCAATCCGCAGAGAGTGAAACAGCATGGCTTCCTCATGTATTCTATAGTTATTTTTTTTTCTTTTTAAAGGGTATTTGTTAAGTGTATACTATGGATCAAACAGTGTTCTAATAACTGGAGTAGGTACAAGTCTGATGTGATTAAGCAATTCTGATTAATGAAGCGAGTCTAATTAAACAAGTCTGATCTGTGATTGTGGGGCCCACAGTTGAAGTAGGAGGAAAAGCAGGTATTTAATCTCCATTTTACCATTGAAGAAACTGAGGCACAGAGAAGTGAAGTGACTTGTCCAAGGTCACACAGCAAGCAATTGGCAGACCCAGAATTAGAACCCAGGTACTCTGACTCCCAGGCCAATGCTCTTTCCACTAGGCCACTCTGCTTCTCGCAGTTCTAGACTGTGAGCCCATTGTTGGGTAGGGGCCGTCTCTATATGTTGCCGACTTGTACTTCCCAAGCTCTTAGTACAGCGCTCTGCACACAGTAAGCACTCAATAAATACGATTGAATGAATGAACGGGGATAATGTCTGTGTAGACCAAAGCATCACTTACCCAGAGCTTGCCAACATCTATTCCTCCCTTCAGCATGGCTCCTAACCCTCATTATAGTAATCGTGATAATCATCAATTAATTAAGCATTCATTCGTATTTATTGAACGCTTACTGTGTGCAGAGCACTGTATTAAGTGCTTGGGAAAGTACAAATACAGCAATAAAGTGAGACAATCCCTGCCCACAACTAGTCTCAGTCTAGAGGGGGGTAACAGACACCAATAGAAGTATACAGACATCAATATAAATAAATGAAAGTTCATATATCTAGATAATGACAATAATGATAATGGCATTTATAAAGCACTTACGATTTGCGAAGCACAGTTCTAAGAGCTGGGGGTGGGGTCACAAGGTGATCAGGTTGTCTCACGTAGGGCTCACAGTTTTAATCGCCTTTTCACAGATGAGGTAAGTGGGGTCCAGAGAATTTAAGTGACTTGCCCAAAGTCATACAGCTGACAGGTGGAGGAGACGGGATTAGAACCCATGACCTCTGGCTCCCAAGCCCGTGCTCTTTCCACTGAGCTACCCTGTTTCTCTAATCATGTCTTAATCGTCATCATCATCATCATCATCAATCGTATTTATTGAGCGCTTACTATGTGCAGAGCACTGTACTAAGAGCTTGGGAAGTACAAATTGGCAACATATAGAGACAGTCCCTACCCACCAGTGGGCTCACAGTCTAAAAGGGGGAGACAGAGAACAAAACCAAACATACTAACAAAATAAAATAAATAGGATAGATATGTACAAGTAAAATAAATAAATAAATAAATAGAGTAATAAATATGTACAACCATATATACATATATACAGGTGCTGTGGGGAAGGGAAGGAGGTAAGATGGGGGGGGATGGAGAGGGGGACGAGGGGGAGAGGAAGGAAGGGGCTCAGTCTGGGAAGGCCTCCTGGAGTAGGTGAGCTCTCAGCAGGGCCTTGAAGGGAGGAAGAGAGCTAGCTTGGCGGATGGGCAGAGGGAGGGCATTCCAGGCCCGGGGGATGACGTGGGCCGGGGGTCGATGGCGGGACAGGCGAGAACGAGTTACGGTGAGGAGATTAGCGGTGGAGGAGCGGAGGGTGCGGGCTGGGCTGTAGAAGGAGAGAAGGGAGGTGAGGTAGGAGGGAGCGAGGTGATGGAGAGCCTTGAAGCCCAGGGTGAGGAGTTTCTGCCTGATGCGCAGATTGATTGGTAGCCATTGGAGGTTTTTGAGGAGGGGAGTAATATGCCCAGAGCGTTTCTGGACAAAGATAATCCGGGCAGCAGCATGAAGTATGGATTGAAGTGGAGAGAGACACGAAGATGGGAGATCAGAGAGAAGGCTGATGCAGTAGTCCAGACGGGATAGGATGAGAGCTTGAATGAGAAGGGTAGCAGTTTGGATGGAGAGGAAAGGGCGAATCTTGGCAATGTTGCGGAGCTGAGATCGGCAGGTTTTGGTGATGGCTTGGATGTGAGGGGTGAATGAGAGAGCGGAATAGAGGATGACACCAAGGATGCGGGCTTGTGAGACGGGAAGGATATTAGTGCCGTAAACAGAGATGGGAAAGTCAGGGAGAGGACAAGGTTTGGGAGGGAAGACAAGGAGTTCAGTCTTCGACATGTTGAGCTTTAGGTGGCGGGCAGACATCCAGATGGGGATGTCCTGAAGGCAGGAGGAGATGCGAGCATGGGGAGAGGGGGAGAGAGCAGGGGCAGAGATGTAGATCTGGGTGTCATCAGCGTAGAGATGATAGTTGAAGCCGTGGGAGCGAATGAGGTCACCAAGGGAATGCGTGTAGATTGAGAACAGAAGGGGACCAAGCACTGAACCTTGGGGAACCCCCACAGTAAGAGAATGGGAGGGGGAGGAGGAGCCTGCAAAAGAGACTGAGAAAGAGCGACCGGAGACATAAGAGGAGAACCAGGAGAGGACGGAGTCTGTGAAGCCAAGGTCAGATAGCGTGTTGAGGAGAAGGGGGTGGTCCACAGTGTCAAAGGCAGCTGAGAGGTCGAGGAGGATTAGGACAGAGTATGAGCCGTTGGATTTGGCAAGCAGGAGGTCATTGGTGATCTTTGAGAGGGCAGTTTCCGTGGAATGTAGGGGACGGAAGCCAGACTGGAGGGGGTCGAGGAGAGAGTTGCTGTTGTTGTTGTTGTTAATTCATTCATTCATTCATTCAATTCATTCAATAGTATTTATTGAGCACTTACTGTGTACAGAGCACTGTACTAAGCACTTGGGAAGTACAAGATGGCAACATATAGAGACGGTCCCTACGCAACAAAGAGCTCACAGTCTAGAAGGGGGATACAGGCAACAAAACAAAGCATGTTGACAGATGTCAAGTCACCAGAATAAATAAAAATAAAGCTAGATGCACATCATTAACAAAATAAATAGAATAGTAAATATGTACAAGTAAAATAAATAGAGTAGTACATCTGTACAGAAACATATAAAGGTACTGTGGGAAGGGGAAGGAGGTAGGGCAGGGGGATGGGGAGGAGGAGCGAAAAAGGGGGCTAAGTCCAGGAAAGCCTCCTGGAAGAGGTGAGCTCTCAGTAGGGCTTTGAAGGGAAGAAGAGAGCTAGCTTGGCGGATGTGCGGAGGGAGGGCATTCCAGGCCAAGGGGATGACGTGGGCCTGGGGTCGACGGCGGGACAGGCGAGAACGAAGTACAGTGAGGAGGTCAGCGGCAGAGGAGCGGAGGGTGCGGGCTGCGCTGTAGAAGGAGAGAAGGGAGGTGAGGTAGGAGGGGTCGAGGTGATGGAGAGCTTGGAAGTCGAGAGTGAGGAGTTTTTGCTTAATGATATTAGCGTTATTATTGAGAGCCTTCTGAATGTGAAGCACTACACAAATCAATCATTGGTATTTTCCGAGCATTTACCGTGTACAGAGAACTGTACCAGTTGCTTGGGAAAGTACAATAGAGTTGGTAGGCAAATTCCCTGCCTACAAGAAGCTTACAGTGTAGAGGAATCAGTCAGTAAATCTATGGTATTTATTGTACGCTTGTTGTGTGCAGAGCACTGCACTAAGAACTTTGGAGAGTATAATAGAGTTGGTAGAAAAAAAACACTGCCCACAGGGAGCTTACAGTCTAGAGGTGGGGGAGAGAGAGATAAACTTCAGATGGTGAAAAGGCGGAGGTTGCAGATATGTACATAAATGCTCTGTGATTAGAGGTGGGGTGAATTTCATAAGTTTAAGGAGTAAGTGCATAAATGATGCGGAGCAGAGGGTGGGGAGGGGAAATGAGGGCTTAAACAGGGGCGATTAATAAAATTAATGATGTAGAGGAGAAAGAGAAGCTGTTAGACAGCACACACGTAACTGCTGGAAAGAGCTTCAGAAAAGCAACAATAATACTGTTCTCCCAAAGATCCTTTTGTTCTACTAGGGACAAAAAACAGAGTTATGAGAATCAGCATGTCCTAGTGGAAAGAGCTCAGGCCTAAGAGTCAGAGGACCTGCGTTCTAATCCTGCCTTTCCCAGTTGCTTGTTGTGTGATTCTGGGCAAGTCATTTAATTTCTCTGTGCCTCAGTTTGCTTAAATGTAAAATGCAGAGTAAATATCTGTTCCCCCCCACCCAAACTGTGAGCCCCATGTGGGACAGGGACTGCATCCAACCTGATAAACCTGTACCTAACCCAGTGCTTATAGCAGTGCCTAACACATAGTAAGGGCTTAACAAATGTAGTAATAATAATAATAATAATAACAATAATAATAATAATAATAATGATCGGGGCTGGATGAACCACTGATGACATTTCATGTCCTCTTACATATACCTATGCCTTCAATACTGTGTGTGACTGGTCCTTCCTCTGATGCTCCTCCACCCCGCACCCTCCGCTCCTCTGCTGCTAATCTCCTCACCGTACCTCGTTCTCGCCTGTCCCGCCATCGACCCCCGGCCCACGTCATCCCCCGGGCCTGGAATGCCCTCCCTCTGCCCATCCGCCAAGCTAGCTCTCTTCCTCCCTTCAAGGCCCTACTGAGAGCTCACCTACTCCAGGAGGCCTTCCCAGACAGAGCCCCTTCCTTCCTCTCCCCCTCGTTCCCCTCTCCATCCCCCCCATCTTACCTCCTTCCCTTCCCCACAGCACCTGTATATATGTATATCTGTTAGTACATATTTATTACTCTATTTACTTATTTATTTATTTTACTTGTACATATCTATTCTATTTATTTTATTTTGTTAGTATGTTTGGTTTTGTTCTCTGTCTCCCCCTTTTAGACTGTGAGCCCACTGTTGGGTAGGGACTGTCTCTATATGCTGCCAACTTGTACTTCCCAAGCGCTTAGTACAGTGCTCTGCACACAGTAAGCACTCAATAAATACGATTGATGATGATGATGATGATTCTCACTGTACGTCGATCTCGTCTACCTCCCTTTTGACCCTTCACACACGTCCTGCCTCTGGCCTGGAATGCCCTCCCTCTTCATATCTGACAATTACTCTCCCCCTTTTCAAAGTGTTATCGAAGACACATCTCCTCCAAGAGGCCTTCCCTGAATCAGCCCTCATTTCCTCTTCTCCCACTCCCTTCTTTGTCATCTTGACTTACTCCCTTTATTCACCCACCTCCCAGCTCCACAGCACTTATGTATATAGCTGCAATTTATTTATTCATTTTCATGCCTGTCTCCCCCTCTAATAATAATAATAATAACGATAATAATAATAATTGTGGAATTTGTCAAGCGCTTACTGTGTGCCAGGTACTGTACTAAGCGTTGGGGTGGATACAAGCAAATTAGGTTGGACATAGCCCCTTTCCCATATGGGGCTCACAGTCTTAATCCCCATTTTACAGATGAGGAAACTGAGGCCCAGAGAAGTGAAGTGACTTGCCCAAGGTCACAGAGCAGACATGTGGCGCAGCTTGGATTAGAACCCACAATCTTCTGACTCTCAGGCCCGTGCAGTATACATTACGCCATGCAGTAAGCTCGTTGTGGGCAGGGAGTATGACTGTTTATTGTTATATTGTACTCTCCCAAGAGCTTAGTACAGTACTCTGCACAATGTAAGTGCTTACTAAATACTACTTACTGATTAACTGACTTCCTGAGCCATGGCATTCCTAGAGAAAGGTTCCTACAGTGCCTACTTTTCCTCCTTCCAGCCTCTACATCACAGTTCTGCACCAGAAAACTGCCAAAGGTAAACTTACCCCACAGTATGTGCAGATGTCTGCAGATTTAGAAAACAGGTACAGCAATGAGTCTACCAACTCCGGTGCATTGTACTCTCCCAAGTTCCTAGTAGTGTGCTCTGCATAGAGTAAGTGGTCAGCATAGAGTAAGCACTCAATAAATTTCAATGATTGATTAATTGACTAATTCCTCTAGACCATAAGGTCCTCGTGGGCAGGCAATGAGTCTGCCAACTCTCTTACATTACACTCTCCGAAGCACATAGTACAGTGGTTGCCACAAAATAAGTACTCAATGAAATTGGCATTGATTTATTGATTGGGTCCTTGTTTTACCAGTCAATGGGTCCCTTCCCTGCCTACTACCCCAGTGATCCCAACTGAAGAATAAGGAAAATGGATATGGAAGCTGAAAATGAATTTAAGCCTCTCTGATGCAGAAGGGTTGAAACTCCATGGAAATGGAGGATATTGTCCTCCATTCTTTTAATTCCACGACAAAACACTGCTCCAGCCTGTGGATCAAGCTCCGTCCTTGGTCTTTGAAGCTCACTGAATGAGTAGACTGAGAAGTTGATGATCAGACCAATTTATGGTGTTTTCTGAGACTGTTGTCCCAGCGTTCCCTGGGGAACAGATTGGGGAATTCAGCGCCTAATTAATCCTACTGGACATGACAGAGGAATCATTTATTCTGCACCCTGAATTCAGAAGTGCGATGATATGAAGTGCCAGAGGATCAGTTCATTCATTCATTCAATCGTATTTCTTGAGCGCTTACTGTGTGCAGAGCACTGTATTAAGCGCTTGGGAAGTACAAGTCGGTAATATATAGAGATGGTCCCCACGCAACAACGGCTAACAGTATAGAAGTTCAGTTAGACAGCAAAGCCTAGCCAGGGCAAAAGGAGAATGGAAAATATATCATTCATCCAGGAGTTTCTCAGACATTCGATTTCATCACATAATGGAATCATTTGAACAAACAGTTATACTCATTTGCTTCCCTTGTCTTGTCTTATGCCACCGAGTTATTTCCGACCCATGGCGACGACATGGACTCATCTCTCCCAGACCGCCCCGCTCTCCATCTGCAATCGTTCTGGTAGTGCAACCATAGTTTTCTTGGTAAAAATAAGGAAGTGGTTTACCATTGGCTCCTTCCACGCAATAAACCCGAGTCTCCACCCTCGACTCTCCCCCATGCTGCTGCTACCCCGCATGGGTGAGTTTTGAGTGTAGCAGATTGCCTTCCACTCACTAGCCACTGCCCAAGCTAGGAATGAATGGGTAGGCCTCTGCTTGACTCTCCCTCCTGTAGCTGAGACTGGTAGAGTCCTGGACACCCTCCAGTTGCGACCCTGAGAGGGGTTGTTACCCTTACTTGTAATCTATTTTAATGTCTATATTCTCCAATAGGAGAATCCTTGATGTGAGATCCTTGAGGGCAGGTATGGTTTCTACCAACTGAACTGTACTGTATTCCCCAAAGCACACAGTAAGTGCTCAGTGAATACCATCTCTTGATCGACTGATTCCTCTATACTGCTAGCTCCCTGAGGTCAGGGACTGGGTTTACCAACTTTATTATGCTGTACTCTCCCAAGTGCTTAGTAAGTGCTCTGCACACAATAAGCGCTCAACAAATATAATTGATAGATTGAACGATTCCTCTAGACTATAGACTCCCTGAGGATAGGGATTGTATCTTACAACTGTAATGTGCTGTGTTCTCTCATGTGCTTAGTACAGTGCTCTGCATACAGTAAGTGCTCTGTAGATATCACTGATTGATTGCTTAGTCCTCTTCATCATGGCTGAGCAACTCCACCACAAACTGCTGCCTCCCCTGTAGTCTAAAGGACTTATGAAAGAGCCAACAGTGGTGCACTGTCCTACATAACATCCTTCCCAGACTGGTCTTCAGCTCCCTGTTCCCGAGGCTGTATATGACGGAGTTTACGGCTGGAAGCACTATGGAATAGAACATGGACAGAGACAGATCCATCCCTGATGGACCATTTGATTTGGGATTTAGATATGGCAAAGGCCCCCCTCAGAGAGGAAAAGAGAGACGACGACCAGGTTGGGTAGACAGGTGGAGAAGGCTTTCGACCGGCCCGTCACCGATGGCATCATCAGCACAACGGAGAAGATATGGACGTAAGAGGTGATGCTGGAAACGAAGCAAAGGAAGGAGAGGCTTGCAGTAAAGGTTGTGACTCTGACTTCTCTAAGGATCACAGCGGAGTCATCTTGGGCCAGGAAGTGGAGAATACCACAGAAGAAATAGTGGATCACATTGGATCCACAGGAGGGCTCAGACAAGGTGTGCACGAGGCCGGAGACCCCCCGCTGAGCCAGAAGGTGGCTGCCATCTTCCTACAAGCCCCTCTGTTCATGACGACCTCGTAACGCAAGAGGTGGCAGATGGCAGCATAGCAGTCGTGGGACATCACATTGAGCAAGATCATTTCAGTGGTTGCCAAAGGATTAACGAATACAACTTGTAAAACACATCCCAGGAAAGAGATCTGTTGTTGGTCAGGGAGTTGATGACGGACTTGGGGATGGTGACGGAGAGGAAGCAGAGGTCAATGAGGGCCAGGTTTCTGAGGAAAAAATACATGGGGCTGTGGAGGTGCTCGTCAAGGGCAGGGACGGTGATAATGAGGAGATTCCCCTTCAGGCCCACCAGGTAGACCAGGAGGAACCACGCAGCGTGGACCAGCTATAGCTACCGAACCTCCAAGAACCCCAGGAGGAGGAATTCTGTCCCCGTAGTGATGTTGAACATTCCCTCTCCAGTGATACCGTGGGTGCCCTGGGAATAAGAGATTGGAAAATGAGAATTGAAAGGTAATGCTTTTTCATATTAATTCTGGAGAAACTGGACGCTGAAGAAAATAAGAATGTTCATTCCCTCAGAGAATACTTTACTTGTCCTAACAACAACAATAATAATAATTGTGGAATGTGTACGTGCTTTCTATGTGCCAAGCACTTTACTAAGTGCTGCGGTAGACACAAGATAATCAGGTACCACACAGGGCTCACCGTCTAAGTAGGAGGGAGAATAGGTGTTTAATCCTTATTTTGCAGATGAAGGAACAGAGAAGTAAAGTGAATTGCTCTATGACACCCAGCAGACAAGTAGTGGAGTCGCAATTAGAACCCAGGTCCCCTGAGTTCCAGGCTCTGGCTCTTTCCACTACACCACTCTGCTTCTCTCTAGAATGAAAACTTCTTGTGGGCAGGAAGCGTATCTACCAACTCTGTTGTATTGTCCTCTCCCAAGTGCGTAGTACAGCTCAGAGTTAGTGCTCAATAAATACCAATGATTGTGCATCATTGTCATTGATGTTCACTGCCCTTGTTCTAAATACGTTTATGTCGCCCTTGTGAACTAGAGTGCAAGATTTTATGGGCAGAGAACATGTCCATTCATTCATTCATTCAGGTATTTATTGAGCACTTACAATGCACAGAGTACTAAACTAAATGCTTGGGGGAGAGCAATATGACAGAATTGAAAGACACATTCCCTGCCCACAACGAGTTTACAGTACATATGTGTGCTTTGTAGAGAATGATCTATTCACATTTGCTATAAAAGGGCAAACATGTGAGTGGGAACCTCACAGACTACCCAGATTAGGTCAGATGAGTAGAGAGAAATAATTGTAGTATTTGTTAAGCACTTACCATTTGTGAAGCACTATTTTAAACTCTGGGGAAGACACACGTTAATTATCTCAGATTATGTTTTGTGGTATTTGTTAAGCACTTATTATTTTCCAGTCACTGTACTATTCTCTGGGTTAGATACAAGCTAATCTATATCCCACATGGGGCTCACAGTGTTACTCCCCATTTTACCGGTGAGGTAACAGGCACAGAGAATATAAGTGACTGGCCCAAAGACACACAGCAGACAAGTAGTGGAGCTGGGAGTAGAACCTAGATCCCCTCACTTCCAGGACCATGCTCTTTCCATTGGCCATGCTGATTCCAAACAAGATGATCAGGTCCCACATGGGCTCACACATTACACAGGAGGAAGAACAAGCACTGAATCCCCACTTTCGCAGATGAGGGAACTGTGGCACAGAGAAGTTAAGTGACTTGCTCACGGTTACCCAGCAGGCATATGGATGAGAGCCAGACCCTCTGACCCCCAGGACCATGTTCTTTAGACTAATCCACGCTGCTCCTCATCACACCTGGAGTTCCTAGAAAACTCATGGAGAGTCTTATATTACAAAGGGTCTCCCTTGGAAAAGAGAGTTCTGAGCATGTCTGTTAGGATTCTGAACAAAGAAATAAATTAGTATTGAGCACCAGTCTTGGACTCACCCAGAGGGACCCAATATGCACACATTCAGGTGAAGCAGCGTGGCACAGTGGAAAGAGTGTGGGCCTGGGAGTCAGAAATTCATATGTTCTAATCCTGGCTCTGACACTGTCTGCTGTGGGACCTTGGACAAGTCACTTCACTTCTCTGATCCTCAGTAACTTTATCTATAAAACGGAGTTTGAGACTGTGAACTCCACGAGGGACAGAGACTGTATCCAAACCAATGTTCTTGTATCCACCCCAGTGCTTAGTACACTGCCAGGCACATAGTAAATACTCAACAAATACCACAGTTATTGTCACTCTTATTCACTCTTATTCTCTTGCAGCTCAGGAAGGTGAAGCAACTTCATTGTTTCTGCTTCTTACCATATTTGTCGTTCGAACTAAGCTACCAACTAGTTCAGTGTGCATAGGAGAATGGGTCCTGGGAGTCAGAGAAGTTGGATTATGATCCCAACTCCACCACTTGCCCATTGTGTGACCTTGGACAAGTTATTGAACTTCTCTGTGCCTCTGATCCCTTACCTGCAAAATGGGGAGTCTATGCCTGTTCTCCCTCCTACTTAGTCTGTAACCCCTATGTGGGACAAGGACTGTGTCCAACCTGATTAACTTCTATCTACCCCAGGATACACAGTGCTTTTCAGATAGTAAATACAATTTTAAAAAAATGCTAAATCAGAACATCAGCCTTGAAGACCCTTCAGCACGGCAAGTCTCCTGAACTATGGGGACTGGCCAAAGAAGAGTGGCAGCAATTATCCTCCTACCCTCTGAAATTACTCAGTACGTAATAGTAATCAAAGTTAATTCATTCGTTTGGTTCATTCAATCGTATTTATTGAGTGCTTACTGTGTGCAGAGCACTGTATTAAGCACTTGGGAGAGCACAATACAATAAACTGTACAATAACGTACACAATACAATATACAATAAACACACATTCCCTGCTTACAGCGAGCTTACAATCTAAAGGTTGGGTGACAGACCTTAATATAAATAAATAAATCACATAAATTAAAGATATGTATGTAGGTGCTGTGGGGCTGGGACAGGGGGAGAATAAAGAGAGCAAGTCAGGGTGGCTCAGGAGGGAGTGGGAGAAGAGGAAAAGGGGGCTTAGTCAGGGAAGACCTCTTGGAGGAGATGTGCCTTCAATAAAGCTTTGAAGGAGAGAAGAGTAATTGTCGGATTTGAGGAGGGAGAGAATTCCAGGCCAAAGGCAGGACATGGGTGACGGGTCAGCGGCGAGATAGATGAGATGGGGGCAGTGAGAAGGTTGGTATTAGAAGAGCTAAGTGGGTGAGCTGGGTTGGAGTAGGAGAGTAGTGAGGTGAGGTAGGAGGGGGCAAACTATGGAGTGATTTAAAGTCATTGGTGATGAGTTTTTGTTTGATGGATAACCACTGGAGTTTTTTTAGGGGTGGGATGACATGTCCTGAACGTTTTTATAGAAAAATGATCTGGGCAGCAGAGTGGAATAAGAACTGGGGTGGGGAAAGACAGGAGGTTGGGAGGGCAGCAAGAAGGCTGATGCAGTAATCCAAGCGGGGTAGCATGAATGATTGTTTTAACATGGTAGCAGTTTGGATGGAGACGGAAGGGCGGGTTTTAGTAATGCTGTGAAGTTCGGACCGACAGGATTTAGTGATGGATTGACTGTGTGGGTAGAATGAGAGAGAGGAGTAGAGGGTAGCGCAAAGATTATAGGCTTGTGACACGGGAAGGACGGTTGTACCATCTACAGTGATGGGAAAGTCAGAGGGGGACAGGGATTGGGTGGAAAGGTAAGGAGTTCTGTATGATATTTGGTTTGCTAATTGCTTACTCTGTGTCAAGCATTTATATACAAGTTAATCAGGTCAAACACAATCCCTGTCTCCCATGGGCTCACAGTCTAAGTAGGATGTTGGACAGACACTGAATCCCCCTTTGACAGATGAGGAAACTGAAACACAGGGAAGTTAAAAGATTTGTGCAAGGTCACACAGCAAATAAGTGGCAGAATCAGAATTAGAACTCAGGTCTTCTGACGCCTAGGCCCTGACTTTACACTAGGCCATGCTCCTTCCACAATCCTAAAGTGTAGGATAGAGGCCAGAAAGTCCACGCTCCTGTTGTTCCCCAAAGCGTTTTGTTGCTGCATCCAGTGGAAGCAATGTGTCTTAGTGGAAAGACAATTGGTCTGGAACTCAGAGGACATGGTTCTAATCCCAGGTCAACCACTTGTCTACTCTGTGACCTTGGGCCAATCATTTCACTTCTCTGTGCCTCAGGCGCCTCATCTGTAGAGTGGGGATTAAAACTGTGAGCCCATGTGAGACCTGGACTAAGTTCAATGTGATTCAACTTGTATCTACCCCAGCACTTAGTACAGGGCCTGGCACAAAGTAAGTACTTAACAAGGCCACGGACCCCGCCCCGGGGCATGACAGGGGTGGTAGTTCTCTAGTTGGAGGTGAATGCTGTCTAGAAAGAGGATCACACTACAACTCCCGAAGTCTTTGTGCACTGAGCCGCCAAACGACTCACGCTTACTTCGTGGCAGGGCCAGACATATCCGCGGGCCTATCCGAGGGGCATTACAGGCGTCGTAGTTCGCTGGACAGAGGTAAACGTAGTCCAGAACGAAAGTCAGATATAAGTATAACAGAACTCTTTGTCTCACGAGCCTCCAAGCCACTCTCTCTCTCACCTCGCGATAGGTCTTGAATGTCTATGTCCGTGACCGGGTTCGACTACATAGGAAACTTACAGATAGGGCGGGAACTAATGAGGGTTCGCTCTTGTGGGAGGGTCTTCGGGAGATACTAGGCCATCTGCATTTGACAGCGCAGAGCGGGCTTATTCAAATACAGGGATGTGTTATAACCCAGCTCGGGTAAGATTCCCGAACTCAGTATGTGGAGCCACTCAGTGCCTTGACACTTGGTTGTGTGGTAAACTATTTCAGGAGGGAATGGGATTAAAGGAGCCTGATTTGGAGCAAGGTTGGGGTCTCTGTGTTCTTTATGCGATGCCTCACGGGGAGCGGTAACTGGTACTTAACAAATAACATAATTAAAATCATTCTGAATGGGAAAACGCCCTGAACATCCACCTCCTGTGCCTTCGATGCTCCGCAAAATGGCCACCACTCCCTCGCGGGGCATAACAGGAATGGTAGTTTGGTAGGCGGAGGTGAACCCTGTCCAGAGCGAAAGTCAGAATATAATTTTCAGTACTCTTTGTTTCATAAGCCTTCAAAACACTTTGCCTCTCCTCCCGACAGGGCTTGACATGGCCGAGTGCCCTGCCGCAGGTCATGACAAGAGTGGTAGCTCCGTAGGTGTATGTGAACGCTCTATAGAACGAGCATCACACTATAATTCCCAGATATCTCTGTGCCCCGAGCCGCCACGCCACTTTCCCACTCGTAGTGACAAGGCCATACATGGCCCTCGGCCCTGGCGCGGGGCATTACAGGAGTGGTAGTTCAGTGGGTGGAGGTGAAAGCTGTCTAGAACTATCATCAGTCTACAACTCCCAGAGGTTTTTGTGTCCCGGGCCGTTATGGCACGACAGGCTCAGATATCACCACGGGGAATGATGGGAATGGTTGTTTGTTAGGCGGAGGTGAACACTGTCTAGAATGAGCAGCACACTATGATTGCCAGAAGTCTTTGTGGGACTTTGTGGGAAGTCATTCGTTCAATCATATTTATTGAGCGCTTACTGTGTGCAGAGCACTGTACTAAGCGCTTAGGAAGTACAAGTCGGCAACATATAGAGACGGACCCTACCCAATAATGGGCTTGTAGTCTAGAAGGGGGAGACAGACAACAGAACGAAACATGTAGAGAGGTGTCAAAATAGTCAGAACAAATAGAAATAAAGCTATATGCACATCATTAACAAAATAAATAGTAAATATGTACAAGTAAAATAAATAGAGTAATAGATCTGTACAAATATATATATATATATATATATATATATACAGGTGCTGTGGAGAGGGGAAGGAGGTAAGATGGGGGATGGGGAGGAGGAAAAGAAAAAGGGGGCTCAGTCTGGGAAGGCCTTCTGGAGGAGGTGATCTCTCAGTAGGGCACTGAAGTCATCCCAGAAGACAGGGAAGATGAGGAGGGCCAGGAACAGGGGGAGGAGTAGGCCCATGACAGGCTGGAGGAGGAGGGCCAGAGCCTGGTTAAGTGGGAGGGACATGACTGGGCTGAAGAATGGGGCCAGGACGGGTTGGAGGAGGAGGGCCAAATCCAGGTAGAGGATGAGGGCCAGGACCGGACGGAGGAGCAGGGCCAGGACCGGATAAAGGAGGAGAGCCAGGACTGAGCGTAAAAGGAGGGCCAGGACCCGGCGGAGGAGTAGGGCCAGGACCGGGAGGAGGAGGAGGGCGAGGCTCGAGCGGTGGAGGAGGGGAAGAACTGGGTGGAGGAGGCAGGTCAGAAGCAGGCACAAGAGAAGGACCAGGACACAGAGGAGAAGGAAGGCCAGGACCAGGAGGAGGAAGGGGGCTAGGACCAGGTGGAGAAGTAGGGCCAGGACTGTGCGGAGGAGGAGGGCCAGGACTAGATGGAAGAGAAGGCCCAGGAGGAGGTAGAGGAGAAGGACCAGGAGAGGGGGGAGGAGGAGGACCAAGACTGGGCAGAGGACTGCCATGACCGGTTGGAGGAGGAGGGCAACGACCGTGTGAAGGAGAAGGACCCGGACCTGTAGAGGAGGAAGGCCAGGACCGAGCAGAAGAGCATGCCTAGGAGGAGGCAGAGGAGGATGAGGACAGGGAGGAGAAGGAGGGCAAGGACCGGTCAGAGAAGGAGAAACAGGACCTGTTGGAGGAGGGCCAAGACCGGGCAGAAAAGGAGGGCCAGGATCGGGTAGAGGAGATGGGCTAAGACTGGGTAGAGGAGGAGGGACAGGACCTCAGGAGGCAGATGGGTAGTGCCAGGATCGGTTAGAGGAGGAGGGCCAGCACCCCATGGAGGAGGAGGGTTAGGATCGGGAAGAGGAGCAGGGCCAGGACTGGGTGGAGGAGGAGGGCCAGCACTAGACATAGGAGGAAGGCCAGAAGCAGAAGAAGGAGGAGGGCCAGAACCGGGTAAAGGAGGAGGACAAGGACCAGGCGGAAGAGGAGGGCCAAGACCGAGCAGAGGAGAAGGACCAGGACCAGGCTGTTGAGTGGGTCCAGAACCTGTTGGACGAGTAGGGAAAGGACAGGGCCATGGAGGAGGGCTAGGCCCGGGTGGAGGAGCAAGTCCAGGACAGCGTAGAGGAAGAGGGCCAGGACTGGGTAATAATAATAATAATAATAATGATAATAATAATAATAATAATAATGGCAGTTATTAAGCGCTTACTATGTGCGAAGCATTGTTCTATGCGCTGGCGAGGTTACAAAGTGATCAGGTTGTTCCACTGGGGGCTCGCAATCTTAATCCCCATTTTACAGATGAGGTAACTGAGGCCCAGAGAAGTCAAGTGACTTGGCCAAGTCACAAAGCTGACAAGTGGCAGAGCCGGGATTTGAACCCATGACCTCTGGCTCCAAAGCCCGGGCTCTTTCCACTGAGCCACGCTGCTTCTCTGGAGGGCAAGGACCGGGTGGAGTCGGACTGCCATGACCGGTTGGAGAAGGAAGGCCAGGATCGGGTAGAGGAGGAGGACCAAGGCCGGGTGGAGGAGGAGGGCCAGGACCGGGTGGAGGAGCAGGGCCAGGACCGGGCAGAAGAGGAGGACCACAAGCAGATGGAGGAGAAGGCCCAGACAAGGAGGAGGCAGAGGGCCAGGACCAGGAAGATGAAGAAGGCCAGGACTGCACAGAGGAGAAGGACCAGAACATGTTGGAAAAGTAAGGCCAGAACTGGGAGGAGGAGAAGGGCCATGACCGGTTGGAGGAGAAGGCCAGGACCGGGTAGAAGAGGAGAGCCAGGACTAGGCGGAAGAGGAGGGTTAAGACCGTGTTGAGGAGGAGGGCCACTGCTGGGCAGATGATCAGTAACAGTACCGCATAGAGGAGTAAGTTCAGGACTTGGTGGAGAAATAGCATAAAGATTGGTTGGAGGAGAAGGGCCAGGTCCCGGAAGAGTAGGAGGGCCAGGACAAGGTGAATGAAGAGGGCCAGGATCATGAGGAGGAAGGGGTCCAGGACGAGGTGGTGGAGGAGGGCCATGACCAAGAGGAAGAAGGACCAGGACCGGGTTGAAAAATTGGTCCAGGACCAGTTGGAGGAGTACGGCCAGGGCTGGGTGGAGGACGAGGACCAGTACCAAATGGTAGAGGAGAGCCAAGATCGGGTGGAAGTGGAGGCCCAGGAGGAGGCAGAGGAGAACGTCCAGGACAGGGAGGAGGAGGAGAAACAGGACTGGTTGGTGGAGGAGGGCCAGAACCGGGCGTAGGAAGAAGGCCTGGACAACACATAGTTGGAGGGTCAGTCCCAGACAGAGGACCATGGCCTGGACCATCCTTAAGTGGAAGACCAGAGGCAGGCAGAGTAGAAGGACCAGAACCGGCTGTGGAATGGGTCCAGGGCCTGTTGGAGGAGTAGGGCCAGGATCGGGCCGAGGGGCAGGGCCAGGACCAGGTAGAAGAGAAGCACCAGGACCGAATGGAAGAGGAGGACCAGGAGCAGGCAGAGAAGAAGGACCAGGACAAGGAGTGGGAGGAAGGCCACGACCCGATAGAGGAGGAGGCCCTGGATAGGGCAGAGAAGAAGGGCCAGCACCCTGTAAAGGAGAAGGGCCAAAACTGGATGGAGGATCAGGTCCAGGACAGGGTAGAGGAGGAGGGCAAGGACCGGGTGGAGAAGTAGGGCCAGAACCAGGCATAGGAGGTGGAGGAAGAGGGCCAGAGCCAGGTAGAGGAGGAGGGCCAGGACTGGGCGGAGGAGCAGGTCCAGGACCGGGTAGAGAAGAAACACCAGGACCGGATGGAAGAGGAGGACCAGGTACAGGCAGAGGAGAAGGACCAGGAGCAGACAGAGGAGGACCAGGACAGGGAGTGAGAGGTGAGCCAGGACTAGATGGAGGAAGGCCAAGATCGGGCGGAGGAGGAGGGCCAGGACGGGGCAGAGAAGGAGGGTCAGGGCTTCCCCTCCCTACAGCACTTGTATATATGTCTGTACAGATTTATTACTCTATTTTACTTGTACATATTTACTATTCTATTTATTTTATTTTGTTAATATGCTTTGTTTTGTTGTGTGTCTCCCCCTTCTAGACTGTGAGCCCGTAGTTGGGTAGGGACCGTCTCTATATGTTGCTAACTTGTACTTCCCAAGCGCTTACTACAGTGCTTTGCACACAGTAAGCGCTCAATAAATACGATTGAATGAATGAATGACCAGACATAGGAGGAGTGCCAGGATCAGATGGAGGAGCAGGTCCAGGACCGGGCGGAAGAAGGACCAGGACCGGTCCAAGGAGTTGGTCCAGGACCTGCTGGAGGAGTAGAGCCAGTGCCGGGCAGAGGAGGAGAGCCAGGACCGGGTGGAAGAGGAGAGCTAGGACCAGATGGAGGAGGAGACCTGGACTGAGCCGAGAAGGAAGGCCACGACCAGACATAGGAGCAGGGCCAAGACCGGGTAGAGGAGGAGAGCCAGAACCAGGTAGAGCAGGAGGGCCAGGTCTGGATAGAGGAGCCAGGCCAGGACCGAGTATAGGAGAAGCACCAGGAAGGGATGGAAGAGGAGGACCAGGAGCAGGCAGAAGAAAAGGACCAGGACAGAGAGTGGGAAAAGGGCCAGGACTGGGTGGAGGAGGAGGGTCGATATCAGCGGAAGAGGAGGGCCAGGACCGGGCAAAGAAGAAGTGCCAGGACCAGACATAGGAGGAGGGCCAGGACAGGACAGAGGAGCAGGGCCAGGACAGGGCAGAGGAGCAGGGCCAGGACTGGGTAGAGGAGAAGCACCAGGACCGGGTGGAAGAGGACCAGGAGCAGGCAGAGGAGAAGGACCAGGACAGGGAGTGGGAGGAGGGCCAGGACCAAGTAGAGGGAGAGGGCGAGGACTGGGTGGAGGAGGAGGGCCAGAATGGGAGATTCAGACGACTAGATTCCAGATCGATTGTCCACGATCAGTGAAGCTATCTCCCCTTACTATTTTACCTGGAACTGGCCATTTGCCATTTCAAGAAGAGCTCATTTGGCATTCCCTGCTAGAGGGCTTCAACGCAAGTGGTTTCGATAGGAGATGGAGAGAAACACATTCATTCAATTTGTTTTTTACTTAAAAGGATAGAGAAGCAATAGCCAATGCAAAAGACTAGACCCCGGAGGGCTGCACATTGCAGGGCGCGTATCAATCGAGAAGGACCTGAACTGTACGTGGAACTAAACATTTGAAGCATAAAGAAGAGCCCGTTTTCCATTTCACGCGGGAAGCGTTTCAAAGCAAGTGACTTTTACAGACTGGAGTGAAACACACTTTCCTGCAACATAATTCTTTAGTAGGGTAGAAGAAAAATTGCACTTGCAGGAGAATAGGCTCCTGATGGACTGTATCCTGCAGGGCAAGAATCGGTATAGCTCTCTTCTGTACGATTCTTCAGTGGTACGTGGAACTGATCATTTGAAATTTCAACCTAGTGCCAGTGGCATTTCTTGCCACGCGGGTTTCAATGCACGTAGCTTTGATAGAATGAAAAGAAACACATATTCCATCAATTTCTTTATTTAGCAGAATAAAAGAAAAATGGGGTATGCAGAACACTAGACTCGTGCTGCACTCCGTACTGCAGTGCGAGGATCAGGAATGGCATCTTCTGTTCCAGTATTTCTATTTTGAATGGAACTGAGCAGTTGAACTCTAATAAGGTTTTCATTCCGCATTTTGTGCCAGAAAACTTTCAGCGTGACTGACCTTGATGGAATGGAGAATATGCACATTCACTCATCACTTTCACATTTACTGAGAGTAGGCTAGAAGGAAAGTGACACGCAGAGGAATAGACTCCTGATGAACCGTAGACTGAATGTCAAGATCAGTGCAGAACCTTTCAGTTACTGTACTTTTGTTGTACATGGAGTACATATAGCAGTCATATAGCGTATAGCTCAAGGTATGTCCCTAAAACATTCCATGCCATGCGGGTTTCAAAGCTCGTAGCTTTGACAGAATTGAGAGAAACATTCAATCAACTATCATATTCAATTGTCTACTTGGCTGAATAGAAGAAAGATACGGTATTCAGAAGACTAGCCCTGTGATGCACTGCCTACGCAGCGCAAAGATCGGTTTAGGCATCTTCTCTTTCAGTATTACTATTTTACATGGAACATTTACAGCCACTATTTCAAAAAGCGCCAATATAGCATTTCATGCCAGACGGGTTTCAACGTAGGGGACTTTCACAGAATGGAAAAGAATTGAAAGAGACAAACATTTAATCACCCTTCTCATTTAACCTGCCTACATACCAGGATAGAAGGAACATGACACATGCAGAACAGTAGAGTCCTGATGCGCTGCATACTGCACTGGTGGGATCGGAAAAGGCTTTTTCTGTTTCTGAACATGATCATTTGAAATTTCACAGAGCTCCCACTTAGCATTTCCTGCCAGAAGTCTTTCAACGCAAGTGACTTTCACAGAATGAAGAAAACGCACATTCACTCATCATCATCACATTCACTCTCAGCAGGCTAGAAGGAAAATGACTCATGCAGAAGTCTTGATTCTACCCTTTCTACCTCTACCCTTTCTACTCAGCTAGACTCACTCGCTCCCCTTTCCCTTCGCCGCTCTCGTACCACTAACCCACAGCCCTGGGTCACTGCCACTGTCCGCCTCCTTCTCTCTTATGCTCGAGCTGCCGAACGCTGCTGGCGAAAGTCCAAAGACCATGCGAACCTCGTTCACTTCAAGTTTATCCTTTCCTGCCTTAACTCAGCCCTCTCTTCTGCCAGACAAAACTGTTTCTCCTCCCTTATTGACACCCATGCCCATCACCCCCGCCAGCTCTTCCGTACACTCAATTCCCTTCTCAGGCCCCCGGTTGCTCCCCCTCCTCCTTCCCTCACCCCCAACGATCTGGCCTCCTACTTCATTAACAAAATTACATCCATCAGGTCCGACCTCCCCAAAGTCTCTTCCCCCCTTTCTCCATCCCCCCGGCTCTCAACACTCTCTGCTACTCTCCCATCCTTCCTAGCAGTATCCTCAGAGGAGCTCTCCTCCCTCCACTCAAGTGCGACTCCGGCCACCTGTGCTTCTGACCCCATTCCCTCTCATCTCATGAAATCTCTTGCTCCATCCCTTCTCCCCTCTTTAACGTCCATCTTCAACCGCTCACTCTCCACTGGTTCCTTCCCCTCTGCCTTCAAACATGCCCATGTCTCTCCCATCCTAAAAAAAACCCTCTCTTGACCCCACCTCACCTTCTAGTTATCGCCCCATATCCCTCCTACCATTCCTTTCCAAACTCCTTGAACGAGTTGTCTGCACGCGCTGCCTAGAATTCCTCAACAACAACTCTCTCCTCGACCCACTCCATTCTGGCTTCCGTCCCCTACATTCCACGGAAACTGCCCCCCCGAAGGTCACCAATGACCTCCTGCTTGCCAAATCCAACGGCTCATACTCTGTCCTAATCCCCCTCGACCTCTCAGCTGCCTTTGACACTGTGGACCACCCCCTTCTTCTCAACACGCTATCTGATCTTGGCTTCACAGACTCCATCCTCTCCTGGTTCTCCTCTTATCTCTCCGGTCGTTCTTTCTCAGTCTCTTCTGCAGGCTCCTCCTCCCCCTCCCATTCTCTTACTGTGGGGGTTCCCCAAGGTTCAGTGCTTGGTCCCCTTCTGTTCTTGATCTACACGCACTCCCTTGGTGACCTCATTCGCTCCCACCGCTTCAACTATCATCTCTACGCTGATGACACCCAGATCTACATCTCTGTCCCTGCTCTCTCCCCCTCTCTCCAGGCTCGCATCTCCTCCTGCCTTCAGGACATCTCCATTTGGATGTCTGCCCGCCACCTAAAGCTCAACATGTCGAAGACTGAACTCCTTGTCTTCCCTCCCAAACCTTGCCCTCTCCCTGACTTTCCCATCTCTGTTGACGGCACTACCATCCTTCCCGTCCCACAAGCCCGCATCCTTGGTGTCATCCTCGATTCCGCTCTCTCATTCACCCCTCACATCGGAGCCGTCACCAAAACCTGCCGGTCTCAGCTCCACAACATTGCCAAGATCCGCCCTTTCCTCTCCATCCCAACCGCTACCCTTCTCATTCAAGCTCTCATCCTATCCCGTCTGGACTACTGCATCAGCCTTCTCTCTGATCTCCCATCTTCGTGTCTCTCTCCACTTCAATCCATATACTTCATGCTGCTGCCCGGATTATCTTTGTCCAGAAACGCTCTGGGCATACTACTCCCCTCCTCAAAAATCTCTAGTGGCTACCAACCAATCTGCGCATCAGGCAGAAACTCCTCACCCTGGGCTTCAAGGCTCTCCATCACCTCGCCCCCTCCTACCTCACCTCCCTTCTCTCCTTCTACAGCCCAGCCCGCACCCTCCGCTCCTCCACCGCTAATCTCCTCACCGTACCTCGCTCTCGCCTGTCCCGCCATCGACCCCCGGCCCACGTCATCCCCCGGGCCTGGAATGCCCTCCCTCTGCCCATCCGCCAAGCTAGCTCTCTTCCTCCCTTCAAGGCCCTGCTGAGAGCTCACCTCCTCCAGGAGGCCTTCCCAGACTGAGCCTCTTCCTTCCTCTCCCCCTCGTCCCCCTCTCCATCCCCCCATCTTACCTCCTTCCCTTCCCCACAGCACCTGTATATATGTATATACGTTTGTACATATTTATTACTCTATTTATTTATTTATTCATTTTATTCGTACATATCTATTCTATTTATTTCATTTTGTTAGTACGTTTGGTTTTGTTCTCTGTCTCCCCCTTTTAGCCTGTGATCCCACTGGTGGGTAGGGACTGTCTCTATATGTTGCCGATTTGTACTTCCCAAGCGCTTAGTACAGTGCTCTGCACATAGCAAGCGCTCAATAAATACGATTGATGATGATGATGATGATGATGATTTCTGATGAGTTAGTTGTAACCAGCCCAGCCAGGCTCAGTGTAGAGATCTTCTGTCTCCTTTATTGCTGTTTTACATGGAACTGAACATTTGAAATTTCAATAAGACGTCACGGAGCACTTCGTGTCATGCTCATGCCTTGCTAGGATCGAGCAAAACACACATTCAACCAAATCTCTTATTAACGTGCAGTATTTAGCAGGATTGGAGGAAAGTGGAACATACACAAAACTAAAATCCTGATGGAATGTGTATGGCAGTGCAAGGATCGGTGCTAATGTCTTCTGTTTCTGTATTTCTAGTTTACATGGAACTGAAGATTTGATATTTAATAAACTTCCCATTTAGCATTTCGTGCCAGAAAGTTTTCAACGGAAGTGTCTTTTACAGAATGGAGACTACGTACATTCCTGCCAGTCACACTTACTGAGCAGGTTAGAAGAAAAGCGACTCATGTAGAGAACTAGACTGCAGGCAAGGATCAGCGTAATTATCTTCTGTTACCGTATTTTTGTGGTACATGAAACAACATTTGAAATTTGACGGCGCATTCGTGTGACATTTCTTGTCGTGCGGGTTTCAATGCAAGTGGCTTTGATAGGTTTGAAAGAAACACACATTCATCAACCTTCTTATTTAACTTACCTACTTCGCAGAATAGAAGGAAAATGGTACATGCAGAAAACTAGACTCCTAATGGGCTGTACACTGCAATGCAAGGATCAGTGTAGACATCTTCTGTATATCTATGACTACATTATGTGTAATTGAACATTTGAAATCTCATGGAGCTCCCATTTAGCATTTCGTGCTTGAGGGCTTTCACTGCAAATGACTTTTAGAGAATGAAGAAAGCACACATTCGCTCAACAACGCTCAATCTTACTTAGCAGGCTAGAGGATTAGACTCTTAGTGGGTTGTAATTGCAGGGCAGCGACCAGGCTAGATATCTTCTGTCTCTTTTTGCTGTCGTACATTTCTAATTACTAGAAGAGTATTACCAGAATTACCGGATTTCCTGCCATACAAGTTTCAACGTATGTAGCTTTTGACAAGATTGAAAGAAAAACACATTCAATCAACTTTCTTATTTAACTTAGCTACTAAGCAGGATAGATGAAACATGATGCATGCAGAAAACTAGACTCCTGATTGGCTGTATACTACATTAAAAGGACGGGTGTACATATCTTCTGATTCTTTATTACTACTGTCCAGGGAACTGAACATTTAAAATTTCAAGCAGGTTTCATACAGTATTTCGTGCCAGGCTGGTTTCAGTGCAGGTGACTTTCTCAGAATGGAGAAAACACACATTCACTCTTCATCATCCCATTCACTATTGCGTAGCAGGCTAGAAAAAAACGACTCATGTAGAGGACTATACTCCTTATGGGTCTACACTGCAGAGCAAGGATCAGTATAGATAACTTCTGTGATTCCCCTTTTGTTGTGCATGAAACTGAACATTTGGAATTTCAAGAAGAGGTCTTTTGGCATTTCGAGCATAGCGTTTTAAATTCATGGGATTGAGAAAAATACGCATTCACATCACCTTTCTTATTTATCTTCTCTACTTAGCAGGATAGAAGGAAAATGGTGCATTCAGAAAACTAGACTCCTAAAGGGCTGCATGCAAGGATCGGTGTAGATATCCTCTGTTACTGTATGCTTGTTGTTCTGTTGTTCATGGAGCTGAACATTTGAAATTTGAAGATGAGATCATATGGCATTTTGTTCCATGCAAGTTTCAACGCAAGTGGTTTTGATAGCCCTGAAAGAAACACACATTCATTTACCATTCTTATTTAACTTGCCTACTTAGAAGGGTAGTAGAAAGAGGCAGGAAATTCCTGATGGCTTCTTCTGTTTCTGTATTACTATATTACATGGAATTGAACATTTGAAATTTCATGGAGCTCCCATTTAACGTGTCGTACCAGAAGGGTTTCACAGCAAGTGACTTCTACAGAATGGAGAAAACGCACATTCACTAATCACTTTCATTCTCATTAGTGGGCTAGAAGAAAAAGGACTCAAGCCAAGAACTAATCTCCCCCTGGGCTGTACACTGTAAGGCAAAAATCAGTGTGGCTATCTTCCATTACTCTACATTGCTATTTTATATGGGACTGAACGTTGAAATTTCAAGAGCCCATTTTGGTTAATGGTTAATGTTAGTGTTAAGACAAGAGAAAGTTTTAGGGTTAGTGTTAAGGTTAGCATAAAGGCTACGGTTAGGGTTACAGTTAGTTTTTGTGGGTTAGTTTTACCTTAGTTAAAGCCACGTTGAGAACTAGGCTTAGGGGTGAGGGTTAGGTAATAATAATAATAATACTAATAATGGTATTTATTAAGCACTTACTATGTGACAAGCACTTTCTAAGTGCTGGGATAAATACAAGTTTATCAGGTTGTCCCACGTGGGGATCACAGTCTAAATCCCCATTTTACAGATGAGGTAACTGAGGAATAGAGAATTTAAGTAATTTCTCCAGAGTTACACATCTGACAAGTTGTAGGGTCGGGATTAGATTTACAGTTAAGATTACGAATTCGGTGAGATTTAGGGATAGGGCTAGGTTTAGGGTTAGTTCTAAATTTAGGTTCATGACTAAGGATATTTTTAGGGTTAGGGCTAGGGTTAGGTGTTATAGTGAATTTTTGGGTTAGTTTCAGGATTCACCGTGAGGATTATGGCTCATGCTGGGTTTAGTTTTAAAGTTAGCATTAGTTTTGGATAGTATTAGGTCTAAGGTTTGGGTTAGGGTTATGGCTAGGTTTAAGATTAAGTAGAGGATTAGGGTATGGGTTAAGCTAATGCTAAGACTAAAATTTAAGGGTAGGCCTCGGGTTATTGTTAGGGTTGTTGGTTAAAATTAGGGCTAGGGCTAGGATTAGGGTTAGGTTTAGGGTTAGGGTTAGGGTTGTGTTTCCTGGTACCGTTTGGGTTTGGGTAAGCACCTACTATGTAAAAAGCACTGAACTAAGCCCTGCGAGGGATACAAGTATCTCTCAAAAATCTCCAGTGGCTACCAATCAATCTGAGCATCAGGCAGAAACTCCTCACCCTGGGCTTCAAGGCTCTCCATCACCTCGCCCCCTCCTACCTCACCTCCCTTCTCTCCTTCTACAGCCCAGCCCACACCCTCCGCTCCTCCGCCGCTAATCTCCTCACCGTACCTCGTTCTCGCCTGTCCCGACATCGACCCCCGGCCCACGTCATCCCCCGGGCCTGGAATGCCCTCCCTGTGCCCATCCGCCAAGCTACTCTCTTCCTCCCTTCAAGGCCCTACTGAGAGCTCACCTCCTCCAGGAGGCCTTCCCAGACTGAGCCCCTTCCTTCCTCTCCCCCTCGTCCCCCTCTCCATCCCCTCCATCTTACCTCCTTCCCTTCCCCACAGCACCTGTATATATGTATATATGTTTGTACATCTTTATTACTCTATTTATTTATTTCTTTATTTTACTTGTACATATCTATTCTATTTATTTCATTTTGTTAGTATGTTTGGTTTTGTTCTCTGTCTCCCCCCTTTTAGACTGTGAGCCCACTGTTGGGTAGGGACTGTCTCTATATGTTGCCAATTTGTACTTCCCAAGCGCTTAGTACAGTGCTCTGCACATAGTAAACGTTCAATAAATACGATTGATGATGATGATGATGAAGTAAATCGTGTTGTACATAGTTCCTGTCCCACATGGGACTCACAGTCTCAATCCCCATTTTACAGATGAAGTCACTGAGGCACAGATAAAGGAAGTGACTTGCCCAAGGTCACACAGAAGACAAGTGGTAGAGCCAGGATTTGAAGGCATGAACCCATCCCTGAGTTCTCTCCCTCTCTTTCTCTTGCTCTCTCTCTCTGTCTCTCTCTCTGTTTCTCTCTGTCTCTCTGTCTCTGTCTCTGTCTCTGTCTCTCTCTCTCTCTCTCTCTCTCTCTCTCTCTCATTCAACCCACATATTCAATCCATTACGAAGTCCTGTTGGTCCCACCTTCACAACATCGCTAAAATCTACCCTGTCCTTTCCATCCAAACTGCTACCACTTTAACACAATCACTAATTCTATCACGCCTCGATTAACATATCAAGCCTCCTTCTGACCTCCCCAGCCACCTGCCTCTCTCCACTCCAGTCCATATTTTACTTTGCTGCCCGGATCACTTTTTTGTCTAACAAAAAGTTTCCGGGCATGTTTCCCTACTCCTCAAGAAACTCCGGTGGTTGCCCATCCATCTCTGGATCGAACAGAAACTCCTCACCATTGCCTTTAAAATACTGAATCACTTTGACCCCCTCCTACCTCACCCTACTACTCTCCTACAACAACCCAGTACGCACACTTCGCTCCTATTATGCTAACCTTTTCACTGCACTTCGAGCTCGTCTGTCTTGGCACCGATCAATCAATCAATCAATAAATCAATCGTATTTATTGAGCGCTTACTATGTGCAGAACACTGTACTAAGCGCTTGGGAAGTATAAATTGGCAACATATAGGGAAAGTACCTACCCAACAGTGGGCTCACAGTCTAAAAGGGGGAGACAGAGAATAAAACCAAACATACTAACAAAATGAAATAGATAGGATAGATATGCATAAGTAAAATAAATAAATAAATAAATAAATAAATAGAGTAAGAAATATGTACAAACATATATACATATATACAGGTGCTGTGGGGAAGGGAAGGAGGTAAGATGGGGGGGATGGAGAGGGGGACGAGGGGAAGAGGAAGGAAGGGGCTCAGTCTGGGAAGGCCTCCTGGAGGAGGTGAGCTCTCAGCAGGGCCTTTGATCACTCACCCAGGTCCTGCCTATGGCCTAGAATGTCCGCTCTCCTCAAATCCAGCAAACAATTACTGTCTCCCTGCAGTCAAAGTCTTATTAAAGGCGCATCTCCTCCAAGAGGCCATCTCTGACTAAGCCTTCCTTTCCTCTGCTCCCACGCCCTTCCGAATTGTCCTGACTGGTCCTCTTTATTCATCCGTCCTCCCAGCCACCCAGCACTAAGGTACATCTCTAAAATGCAATTATTCATGTTAATGCCTGTTTCCCCCTCTTATTGCAGGCAGGGAATGTGTCTGGTCATTGTTATATTGTACTCTCCCAAGCCCGTAGTACAGTGCTCTGCATACAGTAAGTGTTAAATAAATATAATTGGATGACTTTATCATGACAGTTAGGGTTAGGGTTACGGTTCGGGTGAGGGTTATGGCTAAGTTTTGGTTTAAGGTCGGACTAAAGCTATGGGTAGGGTTAGGTTTAAGAAGAAAGGCTAAGGCCATGTTTTAAGGTGAGACTTATGGTTAGTGCTGGGCTAGATTTAGGGATTGGGTAAGGGTTAGGTTTAGGACTAGGGTTGGGGTTAGGGTTTTGTTTAGGGTTAAGGTTAGGGTTCCCCTAGCATTAGGGTTAGGGTTTATTGATTCATCCAGTCTCATTTATTGGATGCTTACTGTGTGTAAAGCACTGTACTAAGCTCCTGGAAAGTACAATTTGACAACAAATAGCAAAAATCCCTACCCAAAATCGGGCTCCCAATCTAGAAGTGTTTAGGTTTAGATTAGTGCTGGGGGTGAAGTTAGTGTTAGGTTAGAGTTACAGATCAGGTAGGGTTAAGGTTAAGCTTGAGTGTAGACTTGGGGTTCATGCTATGCCACGAATACGGTTAGCTTTAGGGATACAGCTAGCTAGAGACCACAGCTCGCTCCAGGTCAGGCGCTTTTAATCCTACTCCCTCCCAGGAGGGCTTAGGTCATGACCACCGGCCCAGGCACTGAACAATCCACATACTGAGCACAGGACGCTTACACAGGTGCGACTTTAACACAATCTTTCATTTGCTGACATACCTCCCCTTGGCCTTCCCTTCGTTACTTCCTGTGCTTTCAGTCATTCATTCTATCGTATTTATTGAGTGCTTACTGTGTGCAGAGCCCTGTACTAAGCGCTTGGAAAGTACGGTACAGCAACAAAGAGACAATCCCTGCCCACAAGGGGCTGACGGTCTTGAGGCGGGGGGAGTGGGGGAAGAGACAGAAATCTTTATAAGTAAACGGGCATCAGTATAAATAAACAGAATTATAGATACGCACACACACATATGGTGCTGTGGGGCAGGGAAGGGGAAAAGAGCAAAGAGAGCGAGTCGTAGTGACGTGGAAGGGAGTGGGAGCTAACGAAAAGTGGGGCTTTATCTGGGAAGGCCTCTTGGAGGAAGTGGAACTTCAGTAGGGCTTTGAAAGGGGAAGACTGAGTTTCTTGGGGAATTGAGGAGGGAGGGCATTCCAAGCCCGAGGTATGCCGTGGGCCAGGGGTCAGCGGCGAGGCAGGAGAGATCGAGAGACTATGAGAAGGTTAGCACCAGAGGAGCGGAGTGTTTGGGTTTGGGGTGTTGAAGGAGAGAAGGGAGATGAAGTAAGAGGGGCCAAGGTGATGGAGAGTTTTCAAGTCAACAATGAGGAGTTTTTGTTCGATACTCAGGTGAATAGGCAACGATCGAAGATTTTTGAGGAGGGCGGGGGGATGACATGCCCTTTCCTCTCCATCCAAACCGCTACCTTGTTAGTATAATCACTCATCATAATCCCGGCTGGATTACTGCATCGGAATCCTTTGTGATCTCCCATCTCCTGTCTCTCCCCACTTTTGTCTATACTTCACTCTGATGCCCAGACTATCTTTCTAACAAAACGCTCTGAGCATGTTACCCCCCATCCTCAAAAATCTCCAGCGGTTGCCTATCAACCTTCGTAATGAAGCAAAAACACCTATTTGCTTCAAAGCTCTCCATCATTTTGCCCCCTCCTACCTCACCTCCCTTCACTCCTACAGCACAGGCGGCTTACTCCACTCTTCTGCCGCTAACCTCCTCATTGTGTCTCGTTTTCGCCTGTCTCGCCGTCGACCCCTGGCCCACATCCTACCTCCGGCCTGGAATGACCTCCCTCCTCACATCTGCAAAACTAGCTCAATTCCCCCCTTCAAAGCCCTACTGAGAGCTCACCTCTTCCAGAAGGCCTTCCCAGACTGAGCCCCCATTTTTTCCTCTGCTCCTCCTCCCCTCCCCATCGCCCCACTCTCTCCCCCAGCTCTATCCCCCTCCCCACCCCACAGCTCTTTTGCATATATGCACATATTAATTATTCTATTTATTTTATTAATGATATGTATATATCAATAATTCTATTCATTTATTTTGATGCTATTGATGCCTGTCTAATTGTTTTTGTTTTGTTGCCTATCTATCCCCTTCTAGACTGTGAGCCCGTTGTTGGGTAAGGATTTCCTCTATCTGTTGCCGAATTATACTTTCCAAGCGCTTAATACAGTGCTCTGCACACAGTAAGCGCTGAATAAATGCGATTGAATGAATGAATGAATGAACGTTTCTGTAGAAAGACAATCCGGACACCAGAGGGAAATATGGACTGGAGTCGGGAGAGGCAGGAATTTGGGGTGTCAGGACGGAGGCTGATGCAATAATTCAGGTGGGTTAGGATGAGTGATTGTACTAACGTGGTAGGGGTTGGGGCGGAGAAGAAAGGGGGATCTTGCCGATGTTGTGAAGGTGAGAGGTTCAGGATTTGTCAAGGGATTGGATATGTGGGTGGAATGAGAGAGCCCAGTCAAGGCTGACACCAAGGTTAAGGGCTTGTGAGACGGGAAGGATGGTTGTGCCGTCTACAGTGATGGGAAAGTTCGGGAGAGGACAGGATTTGGGAGGGAAGATAAGGAGCTCTGTCTTGGACATGTTGAGTTTGTGGTGGTGGGAGGACATCCAAGTAGAGATGTGCTGGAGGCAGGAGAAGTTGCGAGCCTAGAGGGAGGGTGAGAGAACAGAGGAGGAGATGTCGATTTGGGTGTCATAGGCATAGTAGTGCGGGGGTTGAAGCTGTGGGAGTGAATGAGTTCTCCATGGGAGTGAGTGTAGATGGAGAACAGAAAGGGACAAGAATTGAACCCTGAGAGACCCCTACAGTTAGGGGATGGGAGGGGGAGGAGGAGCCCACAAAGGAAACTGAGAATTTAATGGCCAGAAAGAAAAGAGGAGAACCAGGAGAGGACGGAATCAGTGAAGCCAAGTTTAGATAACGTATGGAGGAGAACGGGCTGATCCACAATGTCTAAGGCAGCTGAGAGTTCGAGGAGGATTAGGATGGCGTAGGAATCAATGGAATAGTTGGGAGTGAGTTGGCAGGGGCCTGCCCTGGGGGAAAGGGACGAGGGGTGGCACTGGGACAGGAGGACAGGGATGGGGCGGGAGCGGGGCAGAGGGAGTGAAGGGACAGAAAGGGGTTGGATGGAAGCCGGTTGCCAGGGGCCCGCGCACGGAGAGGGGGGCGAGGGGAGGAGCTGGCAGATAGGGATTCCGGGGAACGGGCGGGGAGGAGGGGTGGGGGTGGCGCAGGAGGAGGGGATGAGCTGGGTGGCAGAGGGCGTTGGGGAGGTGAGGACTGGGATTGGCAGACAGGAGCGGTGTGAGGGTGGGGGTATTGAAGTGTCATGGTGAGGTCGCTGAGGTAAATGACAGCAATTAGATCAGTTAGCACTTAATATGCGATAGCAATAACAATATAATCGGGGGATACCCAGAGTTGATGGTTGAATTGTCCTTGAGCCATTCAGTGCGAAAAGGCCAATGAGTAGGGGAGCCCGGGGGCTCCAATTTAACTGTCTCTGCGGCGGTGAGGGGAGGAGTCCAATATTCAGAGCAGTCCTGTGGATGACTGAATTGTTTGTTGTAGGGGACATGGAAGTGAAAACACCTGAGAAAAGGGCTAAATAGCCCGCGTTGGGCAGAGTAGATGAGAATGCAGGTAGCTCCTGAAAGTACTGTGAAAACCAAGGTTTTTGTCACCAGGAGGGTTAGTCAGCCACACCCTATCTGAATGCAAGGAAAAAGGAAGGAGGAAGAAAACGGCCGCTTCTTGGCGGGAACATCTGGGGAACAGAATGTCCCACAGTCGTAGTTGGCAACCGGGTCAGGCTGAGGTCGTTTCGCGGGGAGCGTCTATTGTTCTCAGGAGGGGTCCCCAGCCCGGAGATGCTGGATGGTCAGCAATGGCATCGGCCCTCGGGAGGAGATCTAGCAATTTCAAAAGGCCGGGCCTCCGTCCGGGAGGTAGACGATCTTCTGGCCCGACCACGGCACCTGTGGGAGGAGGGGGGTGGGACGGTATCGGCGTCCTCGGCCGGGTGGGCAGGGGGAACCCGGAGTTCTGGGAGCAAGTCGACCTTCTGGGCCGGTCAAGAGCCTTACGGGAGGGGAGATCTCAGCTTCCTCCGTCCAATGTGAAGAGGGGAGATGTGGGGGGTGTCACGGCCTCCTCGGGCCGAGGATCCGTCTGAGAGGAAGTCGACCTTGAGTCCCGTCTGTGGGCTCTACGGAAGGAAAGACCTCGGCCGGCACCACCCTCCCTCTTACTCCCCCGCCCCCGCAGGTTGGAGGCGGGGTCCCGAGATTGGTCTCCATTAAGTGGGCCGAGTGCACCATTGGGACGATGGTGGTACTTCCAGGCGTGCCATGTTTCGCTCAGTTCTGGCGACTGAACCAAATATGTCAGAACCTCTCCCTCCCGAGGTCTCCGATCCACAATGGGTTTATGGATCACCCAATCATCAGCAGCACATGATGTGACATACCTGAACGTGTAGAACAAGCCCAGGTGCCCCCTGTGGTCCCCAATGCCACGGCTAAGACTCTAGGCACCCCACCTGGGGCTGCTTGCTGGGTGAACTTTAACAAGGCCCCATCCGGTACCCTCTGAGCCAGCGGATATCCCTGGTGACCCCTCTGCCGCCTGCCTTCCATCTCTCCTTGACGCTGCCAACCTCGTGCTCTACCCCACCAAGCCCACTCACCAACGTGGTCACACCCACGACCTCATCATCTCCTACCGCTGCACTGTCTCCGCCCTCACCAACTCTGAAATCCCTCTCTCTGATCGTAATCTTCTCACCTGCCTCCTCACTCACACTCCTTTCCCCTGTAAATCTATATTACTCCCTCACAGAGATCTCTGCTCTCTTGACCCCATCCACCTTTCTGAGCGCCTCACACCCCACCTCGCCCCCCTTTTCTCTCTACCCAGTCTTGATGATCAGGTTACTGCTCTCACCTCTACCCTTTCTACTCAGCTAGACTCGCTCGTTCCCCTTTCCCTTTTCCGCTCTCGTACCACTAACACACAGCCCTGGATCACTGCCACTGTCCGCCTCCTTCGCTCTTAAGCTAGAGCTGCTGCTGGCGAAAGGCTAAACACCATGCCAACCTCGTTCACTTCAAGTGTATCCTTTCCTGCCTCAACCTAGCCCTCTCCTCTGCCAGACAAAAGTATTTCTCCTCCCTTATTGACACCTATGCCCCTCATCCCCGTCAGCTCTTCCATACAATCAACTCTCTTCTCAGGCCCCCGGTTCCTCCACCTCCTCCTTCCCTCACCCACAACGATCTGGCCTCCTACTTCATTAATAAAACTAAATCCTTCAGGTCTGACTTCCCCAAAGTCAATCCCTCCCCCTTCTCCAACCCCCTGCCTCTCAACGCTCTCCGCTACCCTCCCATCCTTCCCAGCGGTATCATCAGAGGAGCTCTCCTCCCTCCTCTCAAGTACTATTCCGGCCATCTGTGCTTCTGATCCCATTCTCTCTCATGTCATGAAATCTCTCGCTCCGTCCCTTCTCCCATTCGTAACCTCCATCTCCAACCGCTCACTCCCCACTGGTTCCTTCTCCTCTGCCTTCGAACATGCCCATGTCTCTCCCATCCTAAAAAAACCCTCTCTTGACCCCACCGCACCTTCTAGTTATCGCCCCATCTCCCTCCTACCATTCCTTTCCAAAATCCTTGAACGAGTCGTCTACACGCGCTGCCTCGAATTCCTCAACACCAACTCTCTCCTCGACCCCCTCCAATCTGGCTTCCGTCCCCTACATTCCACGGAAACTGCCCTCTCAAAAGTCACCAATGACCTCCTGCTTGCCAAATCCAACGGCTCATACTCTATCTTAATCCTTCTCGACCTCTCAGCTGCCTTCGACACTCTGAACCACCCCCTTCTCCTCAACACGCTATTCAACCTTGGCTTCACAGACTCCATCCTCTCCTGGTTCTCCTCTTATCTCTCTGGTCGTTCATTCTCAGACTATTTTGCAGGCTCCTCCTCCCCCTCCCATCCCCTCACTGTAGGGGTTCCTCAAGGTTGTGTTATTGGTCCCCTTCTGTGATCGATCTACAATCACTCCCTTGGTGACCTCATTCGCTCCCACGGCTTCAACTATCATCTCTACGCTGATGACACCCACATCTACATCTCTGCCCTTGCTCTCTCTCCCTCCCTCCAGGCTCGCATCTCCTCCTGCCTTCAAGACATCTCCATCTGGATGTCTGCCCGCCACCTAAAACTCAACATGTCCAAGAATGAACTCCTTGTCTTCCCTCCCAAAACCTGACCTCTCCCTGACTTTCACATCACTGCTGACGGCACTACCATCCTTCCCGTCTCACTAGCCTGCAACCTTGGTGTCATCCTCGACTCCGCTCTCTCGTTCACCCCTCACATCCAAGCCATCACCAAAACCTGCCGGTCTCAGCTCCGCAACATTGCCAAGATCCGCCCTTTCCTCTCCATCCAAACCGCTACCCTGCTCGTTCAAGCTCTCATCCTATCTCGTCTGGATTACTGTACCAGCCTCCTCTCCGATCTCGCATCTTCCTGTCTCTCCCCACTTCAATCCATACTTCACGCCGCTGCCGGGATTGTCTTTGTCCAGAAACGCTCTGGGAATGTTACTCCCCTCCTCAAAAATCTCCAGTCGCTACCAATCAACCTACGCATCAGGCAGAAACTCCTCACCCTCGGCTTCAAGGCTCTCCATCACCTCGCCCCCTCCTACCTCACCTCCCTTCTCTCCTTCTACAGCCCAGCCCGCACCCTCCGCTCCTCCTCCGTCGATCCCTGGCCCACGTCATCCCCCCGGCCTGGAATGCCCTCCTTTCCTACATCCGCCAAGCTAGCACTCTTCCTCCGTTCAAGGCCCTACTGAGAGCTCACCTCCTCCAGGAGGCCTTCCCAGACTGAGGTTAGGGTTAAGTTTAGTGTTAGGACAAGGACATGGACATGGCTAGGGCTAGGGTTACTGTTAGAGTTAGGGTTTAGATTAGGGTTAGGGTTAGGGACAGTTTGAGGGTTAGGGCAAGGGTTAGGGCTCAGATTCACTTTAGGGTTAATATTAGGACTCGGGGTAGTGTTAGGATTAGGGCTAATGTTATTCCTAAGGCTAGGATTAGGGTTAGGGTTAGTATTAGGGATAGGAGTAGTGCAACGTTTAGGGCTGAGGTTAGGGTTAATGTTAGTGTTAGGTTTAGCATTTTGGCTACAGCAAGGGTTAGGGTTAGGGTTAGCATTAAGGATAGGGTTAGAGGTGGGGAATGGGTTAGGGTTAGGGTTTGCCTAGGGGTGGGGTTAGATATAAGGTTAGGGCTCTGGCGAGGACCAGGGCTAGGGTTGGTTTAAGGTGAATATTAGGTTTAGGGTTAGGGTTATGTTTAGGGCTTCTGTAAAGGTGAGGGAAAATGTAAGAGTTAGGGTAAGTGGTATGCTTAGGGCTAGGCCTGAGCTTTTGGTTAGGGTTAAGGTTAAGGTTAGGCTTAAGGTTAAGGTTAGGGTTAGGGTTCGCATAAGGGTTAGGGTTAGGCCTGGGGCTAGGGCTAGGGTTAGGGTCATGGTTTAGTAATGGTTAGGGTTATGGTTAGTGGTAGGCTTAAGGCTATGCTTAGGGCTTGGGTTAGGAGTAGGGCTATGCCTGGGCAATCGTCAGGATTGGTGTTAGAGATAGGACTAGGATTCAGTCTAGTCCTAAATTAGGGTTAGGGTTAGGGTTATGGCTATTATTAGGGTAAGTGATAGAGTAAGGGTTAGGACCAGGGTTGGGGTGAGGGATATGTCCATGGATAGGGTTAGGTTTATGGTTAGTGCTGGGTTCAGGTTTGGGTTAGTGCTAAAGTTAGGTTTAGGATTAGGTTTAGGGTTAGTGTTAGGATTACGGTTAAGGCTAAAGCTAGGGATAAGAGTAGGATTAGAGCTAATGTTAGGGCTAGGTTTATGGTTAGGGCTAGGGTTAGTATTGGGGTTAGGGTTACTGTTAGTGTTACTTTAGGCCTAGGACTAGTGTCATGGTTAGGGTTAGGGCTAGACCTAAGGGCAGGGTTAAAGTTTGTGCTTAGGGTGAGAATTAGGGTTAGGGTTAGAGTTAAGATTAAGTTTAGGGTTAGGGCTAGGGTTAGGATTAGTGTTATAGTTAGTGCTATAGATAGGGTTAGGGTTAGGTCATGTTAGGGTTACCACTAAGAGTACCATTAGCTTTAGGATTAAATTTGGGTTAAGGGTTAGGGTTAGGATTAAGATTAGGATTAGGGCTGGAGCTAAACCTAAGGCTAGTGTTATGGTAGAGGTTATGGCTAGGCCCAGAGCTATGATGAATGTTAGGTTTAGGGTTAGGTCTACGACTAGGGCTAGGAGTAGGGATAGTGTTAGGGTTGAGAGTTGTGTTTAGGGTTTGGGCTAATGCTAAGGTTAGGTTTAGGGTTGGGTTAGAATAACTATTAGGGTTGGGTATTGGTTAGAGTTCAAGTTAGGCTTAGTGTGAGAGTTAGGTTTAGGGTAAGGGTTAAGGATAGGTTTTAGAATATGGCTAGGATTAGGGTTATGACCAGGGCAATGGGTAGGGTTAAGGTTAATGGTAGATTTAGACTTAAGGTTAGGGTTAGGGTTATGGCTAGTGCTAGAACTAGGAATAGAAATAGTGTTAGGCTTAAAATTAGGGTTAAGGTTAGGGTTAGCAATAGGGGTACCATTAGGTTTAGGGTTAGGGTGAGCCTTAGGGTTAAATTTATGGTTAAAAGTTAGGGTTAGGGTTACGGGTAGGGCCTGGGCTAGGACCAGGGCTAGTGGTAGGGTTGTAGTTAAGACCTGGCTCAGAGTTATGGTGAATGTGAGGTTTAGGGTTAGGATTAAAGTTAGGGCTAAAGCTAGGGATAAAGCTAGCATTAGACCTAATTTAATGGCTAAGTTTCAGTTAGGGTTAGAGTTAGAGTTAGGGTTAGATTTAGGGTTAGGGCTAAGGCTGGGGATAAGGCTAGAGTTTGAGTTAATGTTAGGGCTAGTTTTATGGTTAGGGTTAGGATCATTATTAGGGTTAAGTCTAGGGTTACTGATAGGGTTAATTTAGGCCTAGGACTAGTGTCATGGTTAGGGATAGGGCTAGACCTAAGGGTAGGTTTAGGTGTAGCTTTGCGGATAGCATCAGCTTTAGGTTTAGGATTATGATGGACTTTAGGATTAGAGTTAGGATTGGAGCTAGGGCTGGTTAATGGTTAAGGCTGTGTCAGTGTTATGTTTAGGGTAATGGCTGGGGTGAGGGCTAGGCCTAGGGTAGGGTTAAGGTTTGTGTTGGAGTTACAGTTAGGGTTTGCTTTAAGTTTGGGGCTGGGTCAGGGTTAGAATGCACAATAGAGTTAGGTTTAGGTCTAGGGTTAGGGTTGGAGTTAAGGTTAGATTAAGGAGCCTGTTGTTGGGTAGGGTTTATCTCTATCAATTGCTGAATTGTACTTTCCGAGCAGTTAGTACAGTGCTCTGTGTAGGCACTCAATAAATACAATTGAATGAATGAATGAATAGATAGGTTAGGTTAACACTTAGGGTTAGGTAATATTAGGGTTATTCCTAAATGTACCATTAGCTTTAGGGTTAAATTTGGGTTAATGGTTAGGTTTAGGCTTAGGGTTAGGATTAGTGCTGGAGCTAGGCCTAAGGCTAGTGTTATGGTAGGGTTATGGCTAAGCCCAGGGCTATGGCGATTGTTAGGCTTAGGGTTAAGGCTAGTACTAAGGCTAGGTGTAGGATTAGTGTTAGGGTTGACAGTTAGTGTTTGGGTTAGTTGTAAGGCTAGGGTTAGGTTTAGGGCTAGGCCTGTTAGGTATAGGGTTAGGATTAGAATAACTACTAGGGTTAGGGATAGAGTTACTGTTAGGGTTACTTTAGGCCTAGGGCTAGTGTTCTGGTTAAGGTTAGTGCTAGGCCTAATAGTAGGGTTAGCTGTAGGTTTGGTGATAGTGCTAGTTTTTTGTTAGGTTTATGATGGACTTTAGGATTAGAGCTAAGATTAGGGTTAGTGCTATGTTTATGGTTATGGCTGTGTCAGTGTTATATATAGGGTAATGGCTGGGATGAGGGCATGGCCTAGAGTAAGGTTAAGGTTTATGTTAGATTTATGGTTAGGGTTAGCACTAAGATTGGGGCTAGGGTTAGGGTTAAAATGCAGGATAGTGTTAGGGTTAGGGCTAGGGTTAGGGTTAGAGTTGTGGCTAGTGCCAGAACTAGGACTCGATAGTGTTAGGCTTACCATTAGGGTTAAGTAATGTTAGGGTTACCACTAAGGGTGCCATTAGTTTTAGGGTTAAATTTGGATTCAGGGTTAGAATTATGATTAGCACTAGGGTTAGGGGTGGAGCTTGTCCTAAGGCTAGTGTTATGGTTGGGGTTATGGCTATCCCCAGGGTTATGGCAAATGTTAAGTTTAGGGTTAGGGCTAGGACTATGGCTAAGGGAAGGGTCAGTGTTATGGTTTAGAGTTAGGTTTAGAGTTAGGGCTAGGATTTGGGCTTGGGCTCTGTATAGGATTAGGTATAGGGTTAGGGTTAGAGTAACTATTAAGCTTAGGTATTGGTTAGGTTTCAAGTTAGTCTTAGTGTCAGAGTTAAGGTTAAGTTTAGGGTTAGTATTAAGGATAGGTTTTGGTCTATGGTTAGGGTTAGGGTTATGATAAGGGCTAAGGGAAAGGTTAAGGTTAGTGGTAGATTTAGGGTTAGGGTTAGGGTTTGGGTAATGGCTAGTGCAGAACTAGGGCTAGAGATAGTGTTAGGCTTAAAATTAGGGTTAGGGTTAGGGTTAGTATCAGGACTATCCTTAGGTTTAGGGTTAGGATAATGCTGTTGGCTAACTTTAGGGTTAAGGGTTAGGGTTAGGGTTAAGGTTGGGTCCTGGACTAGACCCAGGGCTAGTATTAGGGTTGGAGTTACAAGTAGGTCCAGTGTTATGGTGAATGTTAGGCTTAGGGTTCGGGCTAGGGCTAAGCTTTGGGATAGCGGTAGTGTTAGGGTTTAGGGTTTGGGTTATGGTTATAGGTATGATTACTGTTAGAATTAGTGTTAGCACTAGAGATAATAGTGTTAAGGCTAGGAGTAGGGTTAAGGTTACTGTTAGGGTTAGAGTAATTATTAGGGTTATGTTAGGGTTGGAGTTGAAGTTAAGTATAGGGTTAGCGTTAGGGTTTGTACTGTAGCCAGTGCTAGAACACGGGCTACAGGTAGAGTTAGGCTTACACAGGGTTAGGTAACGTTAGGGTTACCACTAGGGGTACTATTAGTTTTAGGGTTAAATTCGGGTTAGGGTTTGGGTTAGGGATTGGGCAAGTTGGGTTAAGGTTAGCGGTAGAGCTAGGCTTAAGGTTGAGTTTAGTTCTAGGGCTTCCGGAGACTGGAGAGGTAGATTGAGAGTTAGGTTTAGGTTTTGTGTTAGGACTAGGATTAGGGTTTGGGCTAAGGCTAGGTCTATGGTTAGGATTAGGGCAAATTTTAGCCCTAGCCTAGTTTGGGGGCTGGAAGAATTCCCACCCCCTCCCCACACACAGACATGTTGTGGAGTTAGGGTGAGGTTAATGGTTAGAGTTTTTTATTCTGGGTTAATGCTATGGCTAAGCCTAAAGTGAGGGTAAGGGTTAGCGTTAGAGTAAGGTTTATTGTTAGGGTTAGAATTAGTTTTAGGATTAGCCCTTGAGTTAGGGTTAGGGTTAGGGCAAGGTCTAGGGATATTTTTAAGTACAGATTTTAGAGCTAGTGTTAAGGCTGAGGCTAGGCCCTGGGCTAGGGTAAGAGTTAGTGTTAGAGTTATATATTAGGGTTATGGTGAAGTTTAGGGGTAGTTTTAGAGTTACAGTTAATGCTAAGTATTAGGATTTAAGGTCAAGTCTAGGTTTAGGGTTAGAGGCAGGTTTAGAAATGGGTTTAGGGTTATAGATAGGGTTAGGGCTAAGGCAAGAGTAAGGTTTGGTTATGGCTATGGTTAGATAAACCTATATCTGTGGTCAGTGCTAGATATAGTGTTAGGGTTAGGGTTAGGTCTAGTGTTTAGTTTAGTAGAATTTGTTGCCCTTAAGAGAGTTGCAGTGTGAAAAGCATATGCAGCACTAGAAGAGGCCACCCACACATACCCCAGATATGTTTCTGCAGCTCCCCTCCAGCCCCTAGTACCTAGTGTGAGGGTGAGGATTAGAGTTAGGGACAGGTCTAAGGTTAGGGTTGGGTTTAGGATAAGGGCAAGGATTATGGCTAGGGATAAGATTAGGTTCATTAATAATAAAGATAAGAATAATATTGATAATACCATTTGTTAAGCGTTTACTACGTTAACCCACCTACATGCAACCTCAGCCACACTTCTGGAACCCGGGGAGGTAAGAGTAAGCTTAGGGCTAGGGATAGGAATTAGGTTGGTATTAGGGTTAGGGTTACAGCTAAAGTTAGGGCAAGCATTTGGGTTAAGGCTAGGGTTTAGTTTAGGGCTAGAGTTAGCAGTAAGGTTAGTAAGTAGTGTACGTGTGAATGTTAATGTTAGGGTTGGTGAGGTCTAGGGCTAGTGTTCAAGTTAGGGCTATTTAGGCTTAAGGTGAGGGTTATGGTTAAATTTAGAGTTATTGTTAGATTTATGGCTAGCGTTAGGACTAATTAAAGTTAGGTTTAGAGCTAGACCTAGGCCTAAACCTGAGGTTTAGGTAAGGATCAGGGGTTTGGTTAGGTTTTGGGTTAAGGTTAGGGTTAGGATTATTGCTAGGGCTGGGATTATGGTTAAGGTTTGGGTTACGACTAGGGTTAAGGTTAAATTTAAAGTTAGGTTAGATTAGGTTAGGCTTAGGGTTAAGGTTAGTGTAAGGGTTAAGGCTCAGTGTAGGGGGAGGATTAGTGTTAGAGATATCTCTTTCACTTGTCTGCTGTGTGGCCTGGGCAAGCCACTTAACTTCTTTGCACCTCAATTACCATAATATGGGGATCAAGACTGTGATCCCCATGTGAGACATTGACTATGTCCAACCTAATGTCCTTGTATCACCCCTAGTGCTCAGAATAGTGCTTGGCACGTAGTAAGCACTTAACAAATACTACAGTTATGTTTATTGTTATGAAGATGATGGTATTTATTAAGTGCTTACTATGTGCCAAGCACTGTTCTAAGCACTGGGATGGATACTAGTTTATCAGGTTGTCCCACTTGGGGTTCACAGTCTTGATCCCCATTTTACAGATGAGAAGTGAAGTGACTTGACCAATGTCACACAGCTGACAAGTGGTGGAGTCAGGATTAGAACCCATGACCTCTGATTCCCAATCCCGGACTCTATGCACTAAACCACGCTGGATTAGTGGGAGGTTTAAGGCTATGGCTAGGGCTAGGGTTAAGGTGAGAGTTACTGTTAGGGTTAAGGTTCGGTTACAGGATAGTGTTAGGGTTGGAGTTAGAGGTAGGTTCAGGTTTAGGGTCAGAGTTAGAGTTGGGATTGTGTTTAGGACTGGTTTAGGTTTAGGGTTAGGGTTAGTATCAGGCAAAGCCTAGGCTTAAGGATATATTTATGTTTGGATTCAGAGTGAGTTTCAAGGTTAGTTTTGGAGTTAAATTTAGGGTTAGGGTTAGGGTTAGGGCTAGGGCTCCTGAATGGGTGAAAGTTAAATTTACAGTTTGGCTTAGGCTGAAGACTAAGTCTCCTTGAAGAGTTAAAGTTAGAGTTTGGGTTAAGGCTAGGTAAGGGTAAGGGGTAGGGCTAGGTTTAAGGTTAAATTTAAGGTTAGGTTTAGGATTATGGTTATGGTTAGGATGAGGGTTTGTGTTAGAGCAGGGTTAGGGCTAGGGATGGGGTTAGCATTAGGGCTAGGTCAAGGCTTACTTTTAGAGTAAGAGTTTGGGTGAAGGTTGAGCTTAAGGTTTTCTGGGTTTTAGGGTTAGATTTTGTTTTAGGGTTAGGGTTAAGTTTGGTTTCAGGTTTGGGTCAGTGTAAGGCTAAGGCTCCTCTATGTGTTTGTGAAAGGTTGAAGGGTTAGGCTATGGTTTTCAGTTAGGACTAGGTTTGAGTTACAGTTAGAGTTAGCGTCAGGATTACAATTAAGGTTGGGGTTAATGATAAGTTTAAGATTAGGTTTAGGTTAGTGTTAGGGCTTGCCAACAGGTTTAGGGTTAACCTTTTGCTTAAAATAATTTTATGTTTAAAGTTAAGGTTAGGGTTAGATTTGGGTTAGGGATAGGTTTAGGGATATGCTTAGGTTTAGGTTTAGGGTATGGGCGAGGACTGGGGACAGGGTTACGGTTTTAGCGTGGCTTTTGCAAGGGTAGGGTAATAGATGGGGCTACGATTAGGGTTATTGTAAGCTTTGGGGTTAGAACTAGTTTTAGGGTCAGGATTAGACCTAGTAGTAGAGTTACAGATAAGGTTAGGGTTAGTCTTAGCTTTAGGGTTAAATTTAGGGCAGGCTTAGGATAAGGCTACAGGTGGGGGAATAGCGATGGTTAGGGTTAAGGTTAGAGTTAGGTTTAAGACTAGGGTTTAGTCTTAGGGTGAGTTTTAGGGATATGGCTAAGGTCATAGTTAAGGTTAGAGTTTGATTTAGGTTTGCTGTTAGGTTTAGGGCTAGGTTTAGGATTAGCACGACGCATTGACCTGGGAAAGTGGCGGGGTTCAAGGTCGAAAGGTCCCCTTGAGACAAGCTTCCAGAATTGCAGGGTTTAAGGCCAGAGTTTGGGTTAGCGCTAATGGTGGGGCTAGGGCTGGGCTACAGTTACGGTCGTGGATAAGGTTAGTATTAGGGTCGACTCCGCTCTCTCGTTCACCCCTCACATCCAAGCCGTCACCAAACCCTGAAGATCTCAGCTCCGCAACATTGCAAAGATCCGCCCTTTCCTCTCCATCCACACCGCTACCCTTCTCGTTCAAGCTCTCATCCTATCCTCTCTGGACTACTGCATCAGCCTTCTCTCTGATCTCCCATCCTCGTGTCTCTCCCCACTTCAATCCATACTTCATGCTGCTGCCCGGATTGTCTTTGTCCAGAAACGCTCTGAGCATGTTACTCCCCTCCTCAAAAATCTCCAGTGGCTACCAATCAATCTGTGCATCAGGCAGAAACTCCTCACCCTGGACTTCAAGGCTCTCCATCACCTCTCCCCCTCCTACCTCACCTCCCTTCTCTCCTTCTACAGCCCACCCCGCACTCTCCGCTGCTGTGCCGCTAATCTCCTCACCGTACCTCGTTCTCGCCTGTCCCGCCATCGACCCCCAGCCCACGTCATTCCCGGGCCTGGAATGCCCTCCCTCTGCCCATCCGCCAAGCTAGCTCTCTTCCTTCCTTCAAGGCCCTACTGAGAGCTCACCTACTCCAGCAGGCCTTCCCAGACTGAGCCCCTTTCTTCCTCTCCCCCTCGTCCCCCACTCCATCCCCCCATCTTACCTCCTTCCCTTCCCCACAGCACCTGTATATATGTATATATGTTTGTACATATTTGTTACTCTATTTATTTATTTATTTATTTATTTCACTTGTACATATCTATTCTATTTATTTTATTTTGTTACTATGTTTGGTTTTGTTATCTGTCTCCCCCTTTTAGACTGTGAGCCCACTGTTGGGTAGGGACTGTCTCTATATGTTGCCAACTTGTACTTCCCAGGCGCTTAGTACAGTGCTCTGCACACAGTAAGGCTCAATAAATACGATTGATGATGATGATGATGATGATGGTGATATAGATAAAGTTTGGTCTAGGGAAACTCCTAGGGCGAAGGTTAGGGTAAGGGTTTTGTTTAGGGTTCGGGTAGGGTTTGGGTGATGGTTAAGACTCGATCCAGGGTTTGGATTATGGTTAGGGTTAAGGTTAGGTCAGGTGTTAAGGATAGGTTAATGTTTAGGGTTAAGTTTAAAGTTAGCTCAAGGGCTAGGGCCACAGCATTAGGGTTAGGGCTTGGGTTAGGGCTAATCTGCAAGATAGGGTTCGTGTCAGAGTTAAGGTGAGGTTTAGTATTACGGTTAGGGTGAACACTGGAGCTAGGGTTAGGGTTAGTTCTTGGGATAGGGATAGGGTTAGCATTAGGGCTTACTTTTAGGGTAAGCAATACGGTTAGTGTTAGAGATAGCTTTATGGTTAGTTGTAGATCTAAGGCTAGGCCTAGGGCAAAGGTTATGGCTAAGGTGGAGGCTAGGCCTAGAGCTAGGCTAGAGTTAGGGTTAGAGCTAAGGTTTAGGGATAAGGCTTTTTAGGGGTAGTGCTATGGTTAGTTGTAGACATGAGGCTAGGTCTAAAGCTTGGGTTATGGTTTAGAATTACGGCTAGACCTAAGGCTAAATTTAGGATTAGGTGCAGAGATGGGGTTAGGGTTGGGGTTGGGGTTATGGTGACGTTTAACATCATGGGTAGGGTTAGCAATGGGCTAGGGCTAGCATAAGGGATAAGATTAGCATTAGGTCTAGCTTTGGGCCCAAAATTAGAGTTAGGGTTTAGTTTAAGGTTAGGGTTTAGGGTTAAGGGCCAAGTTTAGGATTAGTGTTAGTTTTACATTTAGGGTTAGTGTTGGTCTCAGGGCTAGGGCCAGGGCTTTGGTTAGTGGTAGGGTTAGTGGTAGGTTAGGATTATGGTTATGGTTATGGTTAGGGTAGGGTTTGAATTAATGGTAAACTTCAGTGTAGGCCTAGGGCTAGGGTTAGTGAGAAGGATGAAGGATGGGGCTAGGCCTGGGACTAGGGTTAGGGTTAGAATTAGAGAAAACATTTGGGTTAGGATTAGAATTTTGGAGAGGTTTAGGGATAAGGTTAGGACTAAGATTAGGGGTAGGGTTGCAGTTAAGGTTTGAGTTAGTCGTGAGTTTAAGCCTAGGACTAGGGTTAGGATTAGGTTTAGAGAGAGGTTTAAGGATAGGATGGGGATTTTGGTGAGGGTAAGGGTTACTGGGGTGACAGTAAGGGTTAGGGCTCGGGCCAGGACTACAGTTAGAGTTACGATTAGGCTAATGTTGAGTTTAGAGTATGGGCTAACTTTCTGGTAAGGGTAAAGCATAGGGTTAGATTTAGGGTTAGGATTAGGGCTAGGTCTATCAGTGGGGTTAGGTTAGGGGAATGCGGTTTCCATTAGGGTTAGGCTTTGCTTTAGGTTTACAGTGAGAGTTAGGGTTATGACTAACGTTAGGTTCAAGGTTAGGGTTCGAGTAAGGGTTCGAGTCAGTTTTGGGGTTGTATTTGGGTCAGTGTAAGGCTAGGGCACTTGTAATGGTTGGGTCTAGGGTTGATGTTAGGTGTAGGCCTTGGTGTGGGGCTAGGGGAAAGCTTAGAGGTAGAAATTGGGTTACGGTTAAGGCTAGGGCTAAAATTGGGGTTAGAGACAGGGATAAATTTCAATTTAGGGCTAGCTGAGGGTTAATGCTAGGTTTGGAGTAGGTGTTAGGTTTTAGGCTTAGGGTTAGGATATGGTTAGAGTTATGGTTCAATTTACCATTCCAGTTAAAGTGAGGGTTAGGGTTACAGTTAGGGTTATGTTTAGGTTTAAGGTTAGGGATAAAGCTAGGGAACGGGTAAGGGTTAGGGCTATGTCTACTGCTAAGGGTGAGGGTTAGGGTTAGAGTTAGAGCTAGTAGCAAGGCTGTGGGCTAGTTGTTAGGGTTAGTGTTAGGTACAGAGTAAAGGTTACAGTTAGTATGAAGGCTAGGGTTGAGGTGATGGATAGAATTAAGGTTAATTTTAGGACTAGGGTTAGGGTAGGGATTAGGCCTGAAGGTAAATTATGGGTTAAGGTTGGGGTTAGAATGAGGGTTAGTGTTAAGGAATAGGACTAGGTTTTACACTAGAGTTTGCATTAAGGTCAGTGTTATGGCTAGGTTTAGGGTTTTTAATGGTTAGGGTGAGGTTTAGTGGTAGTTATTGATTTAAGGTTGGGGTAGTGTTTAGAACAAGGGTCAGGGCTTCTGTGAGTGTTAGGGCAAAGATGTTATTAGGGTTTAGGGTTAGGATTATAGTTTGGGTTAGGGTGAGGTTTAGGTTTTGGGTTAGGTTGAGGATTAAGGTCAGGGTTAGGGTTAGAATTATGGCTAGAGTTAGAGTGAGGATTAGGGTTAGAGTTAGGGTTTGATTTAGGATTAGTAATTCGTGTTAGGGTTAGGGTGAGGGCTAGGGCAAATGTCAGGGTCAGGTCTAATTAGTGCTAGTGTTAGGGCTAGGGCTAGGGCTTGGCCTGGAGTTAGAGTAGGGATGGTGTTATGGTTAGCTGTATATTTAAAGCTAGGTTTAGGGCTAGGTTTAGGAATAGGCATAGAGACAGTGTTAGGATTGGGATATGGGTTATGGTGAGGTTTAGGGTTTTGGTTAAGAAAAGCACGAGGCTAAGGCTAGAATTGGGGCTAGTGTTAGCATTAGGTCGAGGTTTGGGTTTAAGTTGAGGGTTAGGGTTAGGGATAAGGTTCAGATTAGAACTAGGATTAGGCTTAGGTTTAGGGTTAGTGTTAGATTTAGGGTTAGGGCTAGGACCAAGGGCTGCATCTAGTTCTCAAGCTTTGGGTAGAGCTAGAGTTAAGTTTGGAGTTAGGTCTAGGCAAGGGTTCATGTTAGAGTTTTAGTTCACATCCTAGGGCTAGAGTTAGTGTTAGGATTCTGGCTAAGGCTAGGAAAAAGCTTAATGGTAGGGTTAGTACTCAATCTAGGATTGTCTCGTCTTGGGCATTCGAGTCATTTCTGACCCATTGCGACTCCCAGAACACCCCACCTCCTTTTGCAATCGTTCTGGTAGTGTATCCATATAGTTTTCTAGGTAGAAATACAGACGTTGTTTACCATTGCCTTTATCTGTGCAGTAAGCTTGACTCTCCACCTTCGACTCTCTCCCATACTGCTGCTGCCCAGCACAGGTGAGTTTTGACCAGTAGTAGGTTGTCTTCCACTCACTAACCGCGGTCCAAGCTAGGAATGGAAGGGGTATGCCTCTGTTTGACCCTTCCTCCCATTGCTGAGACTGGTAGAGTACCGGAAACCCTTCAGGTGTGATCCTATGAGGGGTAATCTTGGGGTTAGGAATAAGGAATATTTTTTGGGTTAGGGTTATGTCAAGCGTTAGGGATAGGTTTAGGGTTAGGGTTGGTTTAGGCTTGAAGTTAACTCTTAGGATAGGCCAAGAGTTAGGGTTAGATTTATATTTTAGGGTTAGGATTAGGGCTAGAGCTAGGTTTGGGGTTAAGGTTAGGGTTAACGTTATGGTTATGTTTAGGATTAGCGTTATGGTGAATCGCAGGCTTAAGGCAATGCCCTAGGGTAAGGTCTTGGGATAGGGTTGGTGTTTGGGTTATGGTGAGGTTCAGTGTTACGGTTAAGGTTAACGCTAGGGCTAGGTTTTGGGTTAGGAATAGATAGGGTTAGCGTTAGGTCTAGGTTTGGGCTTACTTTTAGAGTTAGCATTAGAGGTAGGATTAGGGTCAAGGGTTAGGCAGTCAATATGACAAAATGGACAGAATCACAAATTTACTCAACTTGTCTACTTAGCAGGAGAGAAGAAAAATGGCACAAGGAGGAGGGCTGTACACTTCAAGGCGAGGATCTGTGTAGCTCTCCTTTGTTACTGTGTTACTGTGGAACTGAACAGTTGAAATTTCAAGAAGAGCTCATCTGGCATTTCGTGACACAGGTGTTTCAACACAAGTGACTTTGCCAAAATGGAAACACACATTCCCTCAACTTTTTTATTTAGCAGGGTAGAAGAAAGTTCGCACAGACAGAACTCTAGACGCCCGAAAGGATGTACACTACAGGGCAAGGATCAGCATAGATATCTGCTCTTACCAGATTACTATTGTTCATGGACCTGAATGTTGGAAATGTCAAGTAGAGGTGATTTGGCATTACGTACCAGACAGGTTTCAATGCAACGGATCTTTGGCAAGATGGAGAGAAACGCACATTCCCCCAACTTTCTTATATAGTAGTATAGAGGATAAATGGCCCATGCTGAAGACTAGACTGATGATGGGCTGTACACTACAGGGGCAAGGATCTTCTGTTACTGTTTTAGTCTCATACTTGGAGGTGTGAATTTGGAATTTCCAAAGGGGGTGATTTGGCAATTGGTGCCAGAAGTGTTTCAACATGCCTGCCTTGCTAGAGAGAGAGAGAGAGTTTGGTGAATGGAGTTTTGACTCAAACAGCTTAACGCTCTATAAGCAGTGTAGATCCAGACAGAGTGATTGGCACAGCTCAGCACAACATTCCTTTTATCTATATACCCACTTAGATTCCAACAGAAAAAAAATAGAAATAAAACAGAATAAAACAGAAAATCATGAGCCTAGTAGTGACAAAATTCTTAGCAGGGAAAACCGAACTCTCTGTAAAGACAGTTACTGTACTGTGACAAAATGGACTGATTCACACATTGACTGAAGTTGCCCTAATCTTGAAGAAAAGGATAGAAGAAAGAAGAAAAATGACAGATTCAGAAGACTAGATTCCAGATCCGACGTACACCGCTGGGCAACGATCGATGTATCAATCTCCCGTTACTATTTTACCTGGAACTGACCATTTGCCATTTCATTAAACTCCATTTGGCATTTCCTGCTAGAGGATATCAACTCGAGGCATTGATTGGATGGAGAGAAAAAAACAGTCATTCAACTTTTATACTTAAAAGGATAGAGGCAAAATAGCCTATTCAAAAGACTAGATCCCTGGAGGGCTGTACTATGCAGGGAAGGTATCACTCTAGTTGGAACTGCAACTCTCTCCCAGACCCCCTCCAATCTGGCTTCCGTCCCCCACACTCCACAGAAACCGCCCTCTCAAAGGTCACCAATGACCTCCTTCTTCCCAAATCAAATAGCTCCTACTCTATCCTAATCCTCCTCGACCTCTCAGCTGCCTTCGACACTGTGGATCACCCCCTTCTCCTCAACACGTTATCCAACCTTGGCATCATAGACTCCGTACTCTCCTGGTTCTCCTCTTACCTATCTGGCCATTCATTCTCAGAGTCCTTCGCGGGCTCCTCCGACCCCTCCCATCCCCCTACTGTAGGAGATCGTCAACGGTCAGTTCTTGGTCCCCTTCTGTTCTCTATCTGTACTCACTCCCTTGGTGAACTCATTCCCTCCCACGGCTTGAACTATCGTCTCTACGCTGATGACACCCAAATCTATATCTCCACCCCTGTTCTCTCTCATTCATTCACTTATTAAATCGCATTTATTGAGCGATTACTGTGTGCAAAGACTGTACTAAGCGCTTGAGAAGTACATGTCGGCAACGCATACGGACAGTCGCTACCCAACAACAGGCTCACAGTCTAGAAGAGGGAGACATACAACAAAACAAAAAATGTAGACAGGTGTCAAAACCGTCAGAATAAATAGAATTATAGCTATATGCATATCATTAACAAAATTAATAGAATAGTAAATGTGCACAGTAAATGAAGTAATAAATCTGTACAAATATATACAAGTGCTGTGATGAGGGGAAGGAGGTAGGGCGGGGGGATGGGGAGGAGGAGTGGTAAAAAGGGGCTCAGTCTGGGAAGACTTCCTGGAGGAGGTAAGCTCTCACTAGGCTTTGAAAGGAGGAAGAGAGCTGGCTTGGCAGCTGTGTGGAGGGAGGGCATTCCAGGCCAGGGGAAGGACGTGGGCCGGGGGTCGACGGCAGGACAGGCGAGAAAGAGGTACAGTGAGGAGGTTAGCGGCAGGGGAGAGGAGAGTGCGGGCTGGGTTGTAGAAGGAGAGAAGGGAGGTGAGGCAGGAGGGGGCTAGCTAGGTGATGGAGAACCTTGAAGTCGAGAGTGAGGAGTCTTTGCTGGATTCGTAGGTTGACAGGTAACCACTGGAGATCCCACCTACCATTCCTTTCCAAACTCCTTGAACGAGTTGTCTACACACGCTGCCTAGAATTCCTCAACAACAACTCTCTCCTCGACCCCCTCCAGTCTGGCTTCCGTCCCCTTCATTCCACGGAAACTGCCCTCTCAAAGGTCACCAATGACCTCCTGCTTGCCAAATCCAACGGCTCCTACTCTGTCCTAATCCTCCTCGACCTCTCAGCTGCCTTTGACACTGTGGACCACCCCCTTCTCCTCAACACGCTATCTGACCTTGGCTTCACAGACTCCGTCCTCTCCTGGTTCTCCTCTTATCTCTCCGGTCGTTCTTTCTCAGTCTCTTTTGCAGGCTCCTCCTCCCCCTCCCATCCTCTTACTGTGGGGGTTCCCCAAGGTTCAGTGCTTGGTCCCCTTCTGTTCTCAATATACACTCTCTCACTTGGTGACCTCATTCGCTCCCACGGCTTCAACTATCATCTCTACGCTGATGACACCCAGATCTACATCTCTGCCCCCGCTCTCTCCCCCTCCCTCCAGGCTCGCATCTCCTCCTGCCTTCAGGACATCTCCATCTGGATGTCCGCCCGCCACCTAAAGCTCAACATGTCGAAGACTGAGCTCCTTGTCTTCCCTCCCAAACCTTGTCCTCTCCCTGACTTTCCCATCTCTGTTGACGGCACTACCATCCTTCCCGTCTCACAAGCCCACAACCTTGGTGTCATCCTCGACTCCGCTCTCTCATTCACCCCTCACATCCAAGCCGTCACCAAAACCTGCCGGTCTCAGCTCCGCAACATTGCCAGGATCCGCCCTTTCCTCTCCATCCAAACCGCTACCCTGCTAATTCAAGCTCTCATCCTATCCCGTCTGGACTACTGCACTAGCCTTCTCTCTGATCTCCCATCCTCGTGTCTCTCTCCACTTCAATCCATACTTCATGCTGCTGCCCGGATTATCTTTGTCCAGAAACGCTCTGGACATATTACTCCCCTCCTCAAAAACCTCCAATGGCTACCGATCAATCTGCGCATCAAGCAGAAACTCCTCACCCTGGGCTTCAAGGCTCTCCATCACCTCGCCCCCTCCTACCTCACCTCCCTTCTCTCCTTCTACTGCCCAGCCCGCACCCTCCGCTCCTCCACCAGTAATCTCCTCACTGTACCTCGCTCTCGCCTGTCCCGCCATCGACCCCCGGCCCACGTCATCCCCCGGGCCTGGAATGCCCTCCCTCTGCCCATCCGCCAAGCTAGCTCTCTTCCTCCCTTCAAGGCCCTGCTGAGAGCTCACCTCCTCCAGGAGGCCTTCCCAGACTGAGCCCCATCTTTCCTCTCCCCCTCGTCCCCCTCTCCATCCCCCCGTCTTACCTCCTTCCCTTCCCCACAGCACCTGTATATATGTATATATGGTTGTACATATTTATTACTCTATTTATTTATTTATTTATTTATTTATTTTACTTGTACATTTCTATCCTACTTATTTTATTTTGTTGGTATATTTGGTTCTGTTCTCTGTCTCCCCCTTTTAGACTGTGAGCCCACTGTTGGGTAGGGACTGTCTCTATGTGATGCCAATTTGTACTTCCCAAGCGCTTAGTACAGTGCTCTGCACATAGTAAGCGCTCAATAAATACGATTGATTGATTGATTGATTGATTGGAGATTTTCAAGGAGGGGAGTGACAAGCCCAGAACGTTTCTGTACAAAGATGATCCGGGCAGCAGAGCGAAGTATAGACTGAAGTGAAGAGAGACAGGAGGTTGGGAGATCAGAGAGGAGGCTGATGCAGTAATCCAGTCGGGATAGGATGAGATATTGAACCAGCAAGGTAGCAGTTTGGATGGAGAGGAAAGGGCGGATCTTGACGATGTTATGGAGGTGAGACCGGCAGGTGTTGGTGATGGATTGGATGTGTGGGGCGAATGAGAGAGCGGAGTTGAGGATGACACCAGGATTGCGGGCTTGTGAGACGGGGAGGATGGTAGTGCCGTCTACAATGCCGGGAAAGTCAGGGAGAGGACAGGGTTTGGGAGGGAAGATAAGAAGCTCAGTCTTAGACATATTGAGTTTTAGATGGCGGGCAGATATCTAGATGGAGATGTCCTGAAGACAGGAGGAAAAACGAGCCTGGAGGGGGGGAGAAAGAGTAGGAGCGGAGATGTAGATTTGGGTGTCATCAGCGTAGAGATGATATTTGAAGCCGTGGGGGAGAATAAGTTCACCAAGAGAGTGAATGTATATGGAGAACAGAAGGGGACCAAAAACTGATCCTGCAGGAGCCCCTACAGTAAGTGGATGGGAGGGGGAGGAGGGGCCCGCAAAGGAGACTGAGAATGAACGGCTGGAGATATAAGAGGAGAACCAGGAGAGGATGGAGTCTGTGAAGCCAAGGTTGGATAGCGTTTTGAGGAGAAGGGGGTGGTCCATTGTGTCGGAGGCAGCTGAGAGGTCGAGGAAGATTAGGATAGAGCAGTAGCCATTGGATCTGGCAAGAAGGATCTCATTGGCGACCTCTGAGAGGGCAGTGCCGGTGGAGTGTAGGAGACGGAAGCCAGTTTGGAGGAGGTCTAGGAGAGAGTTGGAGTTGTGGAATTCGAGACAGCGAGTTTAGACGACTCATTCTGGGAGTTTGGAAAGGAAGGGTAGGAGGGAGATAGGGAGCTACCTAGAAGGGGCAGTGAGGTCAAGAGAGGGTTTTATAAGATGGGGGAGACATGGGCATGTTTGAAGGCAGAGGGGAAGGAACTGGTGGAGAGTGAGCGCTTGAAGATGGAAGGGGCGAGAGGTTTCATGAGATGAAAGGGAATGGATTCCAAAACACAGGTGGATGGAGTAGCACTTGAGAGGAGGGAGGAGATCTCACCTGAAGATACTACTGGAAAGCATGGGACAGTAGCAGAAAGGGTTGAGAGCGGAGGGGGGACGGAGACGAGGGAGGGGTGATTTTGGGGAGCTCAGACCTGATGGTGTTAATTTTACTAATGAAGTAGGAGGCCAGATCATTAGGGGTGAGGGATAGAGGTGGGGGAGTCACAGGAGGCCTGAGGAGGGAGTTAAATGTACGGAAGAGCTGACGGGGATGATGGGCATGAGTGTCAGTAAGAGAGGGAAAATTGTTTTGTCTGGCAGAGGAGAGGGCAGAGTTGAGACTGGAAAGGCTAAATTTAAAATGAACTAGTTTCGCATGGTGTTTAGAATTTCGTCAGCAGCGTTCATAAGCTCGAGCATAAGAGCGAAGGAGACAGACAGTGGCAGTGATCCAAGGCTGTGGGTTAGTGGTGTGAGAGCGGCTACGGGAAATCGGAGCGAGCGAGTTGAATTGAGTAGAGAGGGTTGAGTGGTAATCTGTTCATAACGAGTGGGTAGAAAAGATAGGGAGGCGAGGCAGGATGTGATGTGCTGAGAGAGATGGATGGGGTCGAGAGAGCGGAGGTTTCTCTGGGGTAGTAATATAGATTTACAAGGGGGAGGAGTGGGAGTGAGGAGGCACGTGAGGAGATCAGATCAGATCAGAGAGGGATTATGATCAGAGAGGGATTGCAGAGTTGGTGAGAGTGGAGATAGTATAGCGGTAGGAGATGATGAGGTCGAGGGTGTGACCAGATTGGTGAGTGGACAAGGTGGGGTGGAGCAGGAGGTTGGCAGATTCAAAAATAAATAGAAGGCGGACGGAAGAGGAGTCACCAGGAACACCCATGTGGATGTTGAAATCTCAGAGGATCAGATTGGGCATGGAAAACGAGAGAAGGAAGGCGAGAAAGGGGCCGAAATCGTTAAAACAAAGTTGGAGGTGGGGCCAGAGTGTTGGTAGATGACGGCTACAAGAATCTCTCCCTCTCTCCAGGCTCGTATCTCCTCCTACCTTCATGACATCTTCATCTGGATGTGTGCGGCCCATCTAAAACTCAGCATGTACATGACTGAGCTCCTTATCTTCTTTCTTAAACCCTGTCCTCTCCCTGACATTCCCGTCACTGGAGACAAGACTACCATCCTTCACGTCTCACAAGCCCGCAAACTTTGTGTCATCCTTGACTCCGCTCTCTCATTCACCCTACACATCCAATCCGTCACCAAAACCTGCCGGTTTTACCTCCACAACATTGCCAAGATCCGCCCTTTCCTGTCCATCCAAACCGCTACTTTGCTGGTTCAATTTCACACCCTATCCTGACTGGAGTACTGCATCAGCTTCCTTTCTGATCTCCTATCCTCCTGTCTCTCCTCGCTTCAGTCTATACTTCACTCTGTTGCCCGGATTATCTCTGTACAGAAACGCTCTGGACAGGTCACTCCCCTCCTCAAAATCTCCAGTTGTTGCCTGTCAACCTTCGAATCAAGCAAAAAATCCTCACTCTCGGCTTCAAGGCTCTCTATCACTTCGCCCCCTCCTACCTCACTCCCCTTCTCTCCTTCTACAGCCCAGTCCGCACACACCGCTCCTCTGCCGGGAACTTCCTCACTGTGCCTCGTTCTCTCCTGTCCTGCCATAGACCCCTGTTCCACGTCCTTCCTCTGGCCTGGAATGCCCTCCCTCTGCACATTCGCCAAAATAGCTCTCTTCCTCCCTTCAAAGCCCTACTGAGAACTCACCTCCTTCTGGAGGCCTTCCCTGAACCCCCGCTTTTTCTTCTCCTTCTCCTCCTCCCCTCCATATAACCCTCTCCCTCCCTCTGTCCCATCACTTCCCTTCACCACAGCACTTGTATATATTTGTACATATTTATTACTCTATTTTATTTGTACATATCCACTATATTTATTTTATTAATGATGTGTATATATCTATAACTATTTATTCTGATGGTATTCACACCTGTCTACTTGCTTTGTTTTGTTGTCTGTCTCCCCCTTCAAGACTGTGAGCCCTTTGTTGGGTAGGGACTGTCCCTATATGTTGTCGATTTGTATTTCCCAAGCGCTCAGTACAGTGCTCTGCACACAGTAAGCGCTCAATAAACACGTTTGAATGAACTGAACTCTACCTGGACCTGAACATTTGAAATATCAAGAAGAGCCCGTTTGCCATTTCACACAGGAGGCATTTCAAAACAAGTGAGTTTTACAGCTGGAAGTAAACACACTTCCCTCACCATTATTATTTAGTAGGATAGAAGAAAAATGACACTTGCAGGAGACTATGCTCCTGATGGGCTGTATCCTGCAGGCAAAGAATTGGTGTAGCTCTCTTCTGTTACTATACTGCAGTTGTACATTAAACTGAACATTTGAAATTTCAAGCTGAGTGCAAATGGCATTTCGTGCCATGTGGGTTTCAATGCAAGTAGCTTTGATAGGATGAACAGAAACGCATATTCCATCAACTTCCTTGTTTAGCTGGATAGAAGAAAAATTGGATATGCAGAACACTAGACTCCTGATGCACTGCATACTGCAGTGCAAGGATCGGGGAAGGCATCTTATGTTTCAGTATTTCTATTTTACATGGAACTGAACAGTTGAACTCTAATAAAGTTCCCATTCAGCATTTTGTGCAAGAAAATTTTCAACACGACTGACCTTTATGGAATGGTGTATATGAACATTCACTCAACAATTTCACACTTACTGAGAGTAGGCTAGAAAGAAAATGGCACACAGAGGAATGGAGTCCTGATGAGCTGTACACTGAATGGCAAGGATCAGTGTAGAACTTTCCCATTACTGTTTTTCATTCATTCAATCGTATTTATTGAGCACTTACTGTGTGCAGAGCACTGTACTAAGCGCTTGGGAAGTATAAGTCGGCAACATATAGAGACGGGTCCCTAACCAACACCGGGTCACAGTCTAGAAGGGGGAGACAGACAACAAAACAAAACTTGGGAGATTACGATACGACGGAATTAGCAGACATGTTCCCTGCCCACAGGGAATTTACGGTCTAGACGGGGCAACAGACATTAATATAAATAAATGGATATGGTACAAGGCGCCATATCACAGGCCACACCAGGATGGAGGGCAGGTTAAGACTTCATTCATTCATTCATTCAATCAATCATATCTATTGCGAAAGGGGGTCGATCAGAGGGAGGGTGTCGGGGAGATGTGGAGGGGAGGAGGAGGAGAGGAAATGGGGGGGGACTCAGTTAAGGAAGTTTTCCTGGAGGAGGTGAGCTCTCAGTGGGGCTTTGAAGAGGGGAAGAGAGCTAGTTTGGCGGATGTGTGGAGGGAGGGCATTCCAGGCCAAAGGCAGGACGTGGGCCAGGGGTTGACGGTGGGACAGGTGAGAACGAGGACCAGTTAGGAGGTTGGCAGCAGAGGAGCGGAGTGTGCGGGCTGGGCTGTAGAAGGAGAGAAGAGATTTGAGGTAGGAAGGGGAAAGGTGATGCAGAGCTTTGAAGCCGAGAGTGAGGAGTTTTTACTTCATGCAAGTGTTGATAGGCAACCATTGGAGATTTTTGTGGAGGGGAGCGTTTTTGCAAAAAGATAATCCGGGCAGCAGAGTGAAGTATAGACTGAAGCAGGGAGAGACAGTAGGATGGGAGATCCGAAAGGAGGCCAATGTAGTAATCCAGTAGGCATAGGATGAGAGATTGAAGCAGCAAGGTAGCAGTTCAGATGGAGAGGAGAGGGTGGATGTTGGCGATGTTGGAAAGGTGAGACCGGCAGGTTTTGGTAAGGAATTGGATGTGTGGGGTGCATGAGAGAGTGCAGTCAAGGATGACACCAAGGTTGCGGGCTTGTGAAATGGGAAGGATGGTAGTGCCGTCCATACTGACAGAAAGTCAGGCAGAGGACAGGGTTTGGGAGGGAAGATAAGGAACGCAGTATTGGAAATGTTGAGCTTTAGGTGGCGGGGGGACATTCAAGTGGAAATGTCTTGAAGGCAGGAGGAGATACAAGCCTAGAGGGAGGAAGGGAGAACCCCCAGCCTAGTCATCCCCTATCCTGTAAACAGTATCCTGAGCTTGGTCTAACAGAAAGAGTATAATCCCGGCTCTTCCGTTTGCCTGCTGTGTGACCCTGGGCAAGCCACTTCACTTCTCTCAATTTCCTCAGCTTAATACCCCAATTTTTAAAATCAGGAAAATCAAGCTCACCTTCCTCATGGGTCTTCTTAGACGGTCAGGTTATTGTAGACAGGGAATGTGTTTACAGAGCAGTGCTTGGCACATAGTAAGTACCTAACAAATACCATCATTATTATTATTATTATTATTGACTCTGTTATATCGTACTCATCAAGTTGCTTAAATCAGTGTTCTTCACAGAAGCGCTCACTAAATACCAGTGATTGATTGACTAATGGCTGCCTCCCACGTACAGTATAAGCTCACTGGGGCAGAGATCATGTCCACCAACTCTATTATCTTGGACTCTTCCAATCTCTTTTTCAGTGCCTGTACACAATGAGTGCTGGATAATACCACTGATTGTTTGACTAACGTCTGCCTGTAATTCTAGAATGTAAGCTTGTTCATTCATTCATTCAAAAGTATTTATTGAGCACTTACTCTGTGCAGAGCACTGCACTTGGAAAATAAAATTCGGCAACAGATAGAGACAGTCTCTCCCCAACAACTGGCTCACAGTCTAGAAGGGGGAGACAGACAACAAAACAAAATAGACAGGCAGTGGGCAGAGATCGTGTCTACCTACTCTGTACTAGTGCACTCTCCCAAGTGCTTAGTGCAGTGCTCTGCACCCAGTAAGCACCAATTGATTGATGGATTCACTCCTTAGCTCTCACAATTACCTACGTCCTAGCCACCGCACTCACGATAGCCATAAAGTGCTCTAGATCTCTGATGGTCTTCCCATGTGAGCCCATAAATGGTGGCAATTACTCTCAGAACAACTTGCTGAACAAATGAAGGAGCCGTTTTTATAAACTCCTGAAAAGCATACGACTCTCATCTTCTCCCATCCTCTGGGGATCCGTCTGCTCACAGAGGCTAGGATTCCCAGTGGGCCGTTATGTTCAACCTCTAGAAGTAGAAAAATCGCAGAATTCAAGGGAGAGATTGGTCCACCTAGATTTATCTACGTAGATTTATAATAATGATTAATATTGTCATCATTGCTGTTGTATTTGTTAAGCACTAACTAGATTATTATATTTGTTTAGCACTCACTCTGCTATTATTATGGTATATATTAAGCACTTACTATATATTATTATTATGGTATTTGTTAAGCACACCACTATATTGTTATTATTATGGCATTTGTTAAGTACTCACTATATTATTATTATTATGGCATTTGTTAAGCACTTATTATATATTATTGTTCTGGCATTTGTTAAGCACTCACCATATTATTATTATGGTATTTGTTAAGCATTTACTATGTCATTATTATGGTATAGCGTGGTTCAGAGCGAAGAGCACGTGCTTTGGAGTCAGAGGTCATGGGTCCAAATCCCGGGTCTGCCAATTGTCAGCTGTGTGACTTTGGCCAAGTCACTTAACTTCTCTGTGCCTCAGTTACCGCATCTGTAAAATGGGGATTAAGATTGTGAGCCCCACGTGGGACAACCTGATCGCCTTGTATCCCCCCAGCTCTTAGAACAGTGCTTTGCACATAGTAAGCGCTTAGCAAATTCCATTATTATTATTATTATTATTATTATTATTATTATTATTTGTTAAGCACTCAATATCGCATTGTGGGATTTGTTACGCTCTCACTATATTATCATTATGGCATCTGTTAAGCACTTACTATATTATTATTATGGTATTTGTTTAGCACTTACTATATTATTATTGTGGTATATGTTAAGCACTCACTATTTTATTATGGGATTTGTTAAGCACTCACTATATTATTGTTATGGGATCTGTTAAGCACTCACTGTATTATTATTACAGTATTTGTTATGTACTTACTATATTATTATTGTGGTATTTGTTAAGCACTCACTATATTGTTATTATTATGACATTTGTTAATCACTTACTATATTGTTATTGTTATGGCATTTGTTAAGCACTTACTATATTCTTATTATGGCACTTGTTAAGCACTCACTATATTATTATTACGCTATTTATTAAGCACTCACTATATTATTATTATTATGGTATTTGTTAAGTACTTACTATATTATTATGGCATTTGTTAATCACTCACTAGATTATTATTATGGCATTTTTTAAGCACCTACTATATTATTATTATTACCGTGGCATTTGTCACTCACTATCATATCATTATGGAATTTATAATTAATATCAATTGTTAATTAATTAATTAATAGTTAATTAATGATTAACTAATTAATACTATTAATAATAGTATTTGTTAAGCGCTTACTATGTGCCATTAGGCACTGTTCTAAGCCCTGAGGCATTGTTCACTTATTATATTATCATTATGGCACTTGTTAAGCATTCACTATGTTATTATCATGGTATTTGTTAAATTCATACTACCCTATTATTATGGAAGTTTTTCAACACTCACTATGTTATTATTATGGCATTTGTTAAGCACTTACTATATCCTTGTTATGACATTTGTTAAGCACTCACTATATTATTATTATTGCATTTGTTAAGCACTCACTATGATATTATTATGGTATTTGTTAAGCACTCATATAATTATTAATTAATTATTAATGTTGGCATTTGTTAAACAATTATTATATCATCATTATTATGATGATATATGTTAAGCACTCACTATATCATTACTGTGGTGTTTGTTAAGCAATTACTATATTCTTAACGATGTGGAATCTTCTTCAAGATGAAGGACAACTATCAATCAACCAATGGTATCTACTAAGGAATTAAGTGAGTACAGTGCTCTGCACATGGTAGGCACTCAATAAATTCCATTGATGATGGTGATGATGATGCAGAGGACTGTGCTAAGCGCTTGGGAGCATTCTATACAACAGAGTTGGTAGATGTGATTCCTGTCCACTTTCAGGCCGTAATCTGCCTAAGGGACAGGGATTGCGTTTAATCCGTGTACTTTCTCCTATCATATTTTATTCAGTCAGTCGTATTAATTGAGCTCTTACTATGTGCAGAGTACTGAACTAAGTGCTTAGTTCAGTGTTCTGCACACAGTAAGCACTTAGTGAATACAATTATGATGTATACTATGTACCTGAATGTGACCTCCTGGATCACTGGTTAAGTGGATTGTCCAAACAGCGTTTAGAATAGCATTTGACGCATAGAAAGCACTTAACAAATACCTTAAAAACAAACAAAAAAACCCTCCAGGTGTGCCAGGAGATTAGAAAAGGCCTGGCAGGAAATGCAGTGTCTCTAGCGGTTTCACTGTTGCTGAGCTTTTTGGCTCTCCCTGGTCTAGCACCCCAACGAATAAAAGCGATGGTGGGGGAGACACAGTGTTACAACAATGTCCCGCAACACCTCCCAACCGGAGAGGGATCAAACAACCCACCCTTTCCATGGCTCGGCTTGTTCCGGCTTCTCGTCGAACAGAGAGGAGGTGAAAGTTAGAGATTTGCTCTTGGTGTTCCAATGTTCAGAGAAGTGGCGGCAGATGAGATTGGTCATCTCAATCCCTACCATCTCAGTTGGTGACCGGTACGTGAGAACTCTATGTGCAGTACTATCAGTTGTCAGGGTATCAAGAAAAGTGTTGGGTGTGGGGTTTAGTGGCCACATCAGAGAAGCAGTGTGGCCTAGTAGAAAGATCCCGGGCCTGGGAGCCAGAAGGACCTGGGTTCTAAACCCGGCTCTGATGCGTGTCTGCTGTGTGCCTTGGACAAATAACTTGGCTTCTCTGTGCCTCAGTGACTTCAACTGTAAAATGGGGATTAAGACTGTGAGCTCCATGTGGGACAGGGACTATGTCCAACTTGATTACCTTGAATCTACCTCAGTGCTTAATATAGCACCTGGCACATAGTAAGTGCTTAACATATACCATAAAATATATTTTTCCTGAAAGGATCCAGATAGCCTTCATGCATCGCTAGACTGTAGGCTCGTCTATTTATTTTTATTTATTTATTATTTATTAAGCGCTCCCCATGTGTAAGCATTATTCTAAGCACTGAGGTAGATAGAAGTTAAGCTGTTCTGGTCACACATAGGGCTCACAGTTGAGGTAGGAGGGAAGACAAGCTCAGTGTGGTCAGGGAATGTGTCTATCAAGTCTGTTGTACTCTCCCAAGTTCTTAGTATAGCACACAGTGAGCGCTCAATAAATACTACTGGTTGATCGATATTGATGTGGGGATAAAGGGTGCATACTAGTGGTAAGAGCAGAGGGCTGGGAGTCACTTACCTGCTGTGTGATCTTGGACAAAACACTTGAATTCTCTATGACTCAGTTTCCTCATCGTAAAATGGGCAGTGAAATATCTGCTTTCCTTCCTCTTAGACTATGAGCCCTGTGTAGGATAGGAACTGTGTCTGATCTAATTGGACTTTATCCACTCCAGTGCTTGGAACATAGTATGTGCTCAACAAATGCCACAAGCAGTATTCAAATCTGGTGAATCGAACATATTATAATGCGATTTACAGTCTAATAAACAATGGGTAACCTCAAACTGGCTGTGTATCATCAATCAATCGATCAATCAATCAATGGTATTTATTGAGTGCTATCAATTAATCGCATTTATTGAACACTTACTACGTGCAGAGCACTGTATTAAGCACTAGGGAGAGTATAGTACAACAGAGTTGGTTGACAAGTTCGTTTTCCACAAGCAGTTTATAATCTAGAAAGGGAAGCAACCATTGATTAATCAAGCCATCAATCCATAGCATATATTGAGCGCTGACCATGTGCAGAGAACTGTACTAAGCACTTGCGAGAGTAAGATATGTCACCATGATCTTGCCTATCAGAATAAAGTAGGAAGAGTAGTAAAAGTATTTACAAAGAGCTTACTGTGTGATGATTTGACACGTTATTAACGGTTAAAAACGGTCTTCTCCTACACAGCTAGGGCATTTTATCGCTGGGAAGGAAATGGCCAATCTCACGGCGGTGACGGGATTCCTCCTGCTGGGATTCTCGGAGGTCCTGCAGCTGCAGCTGGTCCATGCCACACTGTTCCTCCTGGTCTACCTGGCCGCCCTGATGGGGAATCTCCTCACCGTCGCCATCACCGCCTTCGACCGGCGCCTCCACACCCCCACGTACTTCTTCCTCAGGAACCTGTCCGTCATAGACCTCTGTTACATCTCTGTCACCGTGCCCAACTCCATCCACAACTCTCTGACTTACCGTAAAGAAATCTCCTTCCTGGGCTGCATCTTTCAGTTGTTTTTCCTCCTGCTGTTCATCCTTTCTGAGCTGTTCCTCCTCACGGTGATGTTCTACGAGCGCTACGCTGCCATCTGCCGCCCCCTGCGCTACGAGGTCATCATGGACCGAGGGGCCTGTGGGAAGATGGCGGCCGCCTCGTGGCTGGGTGGTACCGTGAGCGCCGCCACGCACTCAGCTGCCACCTTCTCCGTCGGCTTCGGCAGGTCCAACATGATCCGCCATTTCTTCTGTGACACTCCCCAAATGATGAAACATTCAGGCCCCAGACTCCAGGAAATTGGAGTCACGGTCTTCTCCGCCATTCTGAACGTCTCATGCCTCGTCTCCATCGGCGTTCTGTACGTGCGCATCTTTCGGGCTGTGCTGAGGATTCCGGCCACCGAGGGCCGGGCCACCGAGGGCCAGGACAAAGCTTTCTCCAACTGCCTGCCCCACCTCGCTGTGGTGATTTTATTCATCTCCACGGGAACTGTCGCCCACCTCAGGCCGCCCTCAGACTCCTCCTCCATGCTGGACCTGCTGTCGTCCATGTTCTGCACTGTGGTGCCCACTCCCTGAACCCCCTCATCTACAGCCTGAGGAACCAGGACACGAAGGCAGCTCTGAGGAGGGAGCTGGGAGTGAGAGAATGGCTCTGAGAAACAGGGACACATGAAGTTCGTCCAGGAGACGGGTAACTTTGGGGAAAAATCCTGTAGGAAACACGTCACCTTCTTCAAGTGAAGGCTCAGGCAATCGATCACTCAAGCTATCAAATTTTTTAACGGTAGCTGTTTAGCACTTATTATGTGTCAGGCACTGAACTACGCGTTCGAGTAGATACAAACCCATCAGGCTGGACACCGACCCTGTACCACACGGTAATCACTCCCAGTTCAGTAGTGGAACCTTGAAACAAAATCCGTTTAACGGAGTTGGGTATTTAGTGAGCACTTACTAAATTTAGTGAGCACTTACTGTGCAGAACACTGTACTAAGCACTTGGGACAATACAATGCTGTTGCCCACATCGAGCTCACAAAGTATGTAAGCAGAAACCCCTGAACTAAACCACCAAGACCGGTAATTCTAGAGCAAAGCACACTAACCTGAGTAGCAGTGTGAAGAGTGGAAAGTTCAAAGGGCATGGCATCCGAAAGTCCTCAGTTATAATCCCGGGTCAACCACCTGCCTTCTGTGTGACCTTAGGCAAGTCACTTCACTTCCCTATGCCTCAGTTACCTCATCTGAAAAATGGGGATTAAGACTGTGAACCCAACGTGGGACAGGGGCTGTGTCTTACCTGATTAGTTTGCATTGGTGCCAGCCTTTACAATAGTGTCTGGCCCATAGTAAGTGCTTAATAGAAGCAGCATGGCTCAGTGGCAAGACCCCGAGCTTTGGAGTCAGAGGTCATGGGTTCAAATCCCGCTCCGTCAACTGTCAGCTGTGTGACTTTGGTCAAGTCACTTAACTTCGCTGTTTCTCAGTTACCTCATCTGTAAAATGGGGATTGAGACTGTGAGCCCCTTGTAGGACAACTTGATCGCCTTGTAACCTCCCCAGCGCTTAGAACAGTACTTTACGCATAGTAAGCGTTTCATAAATGCCATTATTATTATTATTATTAATAATAACAGCAAGAAGCCGGAGAAAGAATCAGAAACAGTCAAGTGTGCCTCTGTAAACAGACTGGCCTTTGTCTCAGCAGACACTAAAGTCATAAATGGAAAATGAAAGACTTGGAGCTCTTCACATTTTGCCTAGACCAACAACAACAAGCAGGAGAAAGAATCAGAATCAGAAGCAGTCAAGTGTATGTCTGTAAAAAGACTGGGCTTTGTCTCGGCAGAAACTGAAGTCATAGAGGAAACTGAGAGATTCTCTTCGCATTGCACCTCGAATGCCACACATCAAGCTCAGTTTTGCCAATTCCAGCCGAAACAAGAGACAAGGAGGGAAAGAGAGCCTGCAGTCACAACAATTGGGATCTGATTGGAGCAAGGGTTGGGGACAATTCAGAAAGATGGTGGTCCAGCCATTCTCTAGACCTTGAATGAGGATCCAAATGAAGGCCTTCCCAGACTAAGCCCCCCTTTTCCTCAGCTACCCCTCCTGTTAGCATCATCTCACCTCCCTCCCTCCTTCTCCGCACCACCCAGCATTTATGTTTATATACAAAACTATATAATTCTATTAATTTATATTGATGACTATATTTGTTTTGATGTGTACGTATCTATAATTTTATTTATTTATGTTGGTGCCTGTTTATTTGTTTTGATGTCTATCTTCCCCCTTCAAGACTGTAATCCCTATGTGGACAGGGATTGTGTCTCTTTATTGCTTGATTGCACTTTCCAAGCTCTTAATACAGTGCTCTGCACACAGTAAACACTCAATAAATACGATTGAATGAATGAAGGAAGGAAGGATGAAGATCAAGGATGAAGAGCCATGTCAAGCTCTCCACTCATTCATTCGTTCATATAATAATAAAATAATAATAATAATAATAATAATAATAATGGTATTTATTAAGGGCTTACTATGTGCCAAGCACTGTTCTAAGCGCTGTGGTAGATACAAAGTAATCAGGTTGTCCCGGGGGGGGGGGGTCACAATTTAATTTCCCTTGCTCTCTCCCTCTTTTGTTTTTCTCTCTCTTGCTCTCACACTTTTTTCTCATTCTCACTCTGTCCCGCTTATTTTCTCCCTCTCACTTTTCCCCTTTCTCTCTCACTTTTTCTCTCCCTATGTTTTTTCTCTCTCCCTTTTGCTTTTCTCCCACCCACTCTCTCTCATACTTTTTCTTCCTCTCACTTGCTTTTCCTCATTCTCTCTCTTGCCTTTTCTCTCCTTTATGCTTTTCCACTAACCCTCTCTCTTATTTCTCTCTTCTTTTCGCTCTACTCTTGCTCCCTTTTCTCCCACTTCCTCGGTTTCCTCCTTCTTTCTTTTCCTCTCCCTTTCACTCTCCCTTGCTCTCTCGTTTTTCTCCCCCTCATGATCTTTTCCCTCTCTGTCTTGCCTTTTCTCTCCCTCGCGCTCTTTCCCTCACTTTTTCTATTCCTTTTTCTCTCCGCACACTTTCTGTCACTCACTCCTTCGGTCATGATTTTCCTGTCCTTGAGCCTGATCACGGTATCCTATGGGTCCATCGCCCGGGCCGTGCTAAGGATCAAGTCACCTCTGGTCTGGAGGAAGCCCCTGGGCACCTGCGGGGCCCACCTCCTGGTGGTTACTTTCTTCTACGGGTCCATCACTGTGGTCTGCATCTGGCCCAACAGTTCCTTCACTGGCACTTTGGACAAGTTTCTGAACCTCTTCTACACCGCGGTCACCCCCACCCTCAACCCGCTCATCTACACCCTGAGGAACAAGAACGTGAAGGGGGCGGTGAGGAGGATTCTGGGAAAAGACCAGAGTTCAGAAAACGGCTAACATCTCAATCAAATTGTTCTAGAGTTCTTGAGAAGGGCGGGAAAGGTAGCAGCTAAAACAGACAACTCTCCACCGAGGAAAAATAGATATCTGGACAAAAATCGGGTAATAAGAATAATTGTGATATTTGTTAAGCACTTTTCATGTGCTTAGCCCTGAACTAAGTGCTAGGTTAGGTACAAGGTAAGCAGGTCTCACATGGGGCTCACAGTAAGTAAGAGGAGAAGAACAGCTATCGAGGGAACTGAGCCGCAGAGAAGTTGAGTTGCCTAAAGTCACACTCCCAGTAAGTAGCAGAGCTAAGATTAGAACCCAGGTCCTCTGATTCTCAGACCCATGTTCTCTCTACTAGGCCAGGCTGCTTCTCTAAAATACCCCTGGGGGCAAACATCCAAGGAAAACTACATCATGAATTATACTCAATTAATTTACACTTAATTGTGTCAATTAATTTACACTTAATTGACACTTAATTATCCTGAATTACACTCAGAGATGTATGTATCCATTGATGAGACACTCTATGCTACAGAATGTGTGTTAGTCAACTTCCCACCCTTCACTATGATTAATACATGGTTTCCCCGTTTAGACTGCAAGCTCCTTGTGGGCAGAAAACGTGTCTGCTGTATTGTATTCTCCCAAGTGCTTAGTACAGTGCTTTGCACACAGTAATCATTTAATACCACTGATGAATAGATTAATGTTTGTCTCCCCCCTTGGATGGTAAGCTCGGTGTGGGCAGGGAATGTCTACCAACTCTATTTTATTGTGCTCTCCCAAGTGCTTAGTACAATGCTGTGCACACAGTAGGCACTCAATAAATGCCACTGATAGGCTGATTGATGTCTGTTTCCCCCTCTAGGCTCTGAGCACCTTTTAAGGCAGTAGACATGTCTACCAATTCTGTTTTATTGTACTCTCTCAAGTGCTTAGTACAGTATTCTGCACACAGAAAATGCTCAATTAATACGAATAAGTGATTGATTGATACTGATCTCAGCCCCTCATTGCTTACTGTAAATATTCTTAATCCTCTACAATTTCCCCTTTCCGCAGTCTATTTTTATCCCTGTCTTCTCCTGAAGATACTTAGCTCGTTGTGGGCAAGGAACCTATCTATCATCTCTGTTGTACTTTCCCAAGTACTTAGCACACTGCTCTGCGAACAATAAGGCTTAATAAATATCACTGATCGTTGATTGATTACAGTAAATAAGCCCGGATGAAGTTACATGCCATAATTTGGTAAAAATGTAGCTATCGAGGTGAATATCCTGGAAATACCCGCTAGGGGTGAGACTCAATGAAAGGGCAGAAAAACCCAAGACAGAGAATAGTAGGAATTATGTTCCATTGGACTTTCCGAAGTAATTAGTACAGTGCTTTGTGCACAGTAAGCGCTCAATAAATACAATTGATTCATTGATTGATTGATAGTGTTGCCTAGTGGCCATGAGATTCAGGAGACCCTTGTTCAATCTCTGGTCTACTGTGTGACCTTAGGAAAGTGAGTTTCCCTTACTGAGCAACAGTTTCTTCATCTGTAAAATGGAGTTGATAGATTTTTTGAACTCTGTGTGAGCCAAGGACTGTTTCCAATCTCATAACCTTGTATCTACCCCAGAGCATAGCCAGATAATTTTTTAATGGTATTTGTTAAGTACTTACTATGTGTCAAGCACTGTCCTAAGCGCTGTTAAATAGTAAATATTACTATTTTTATTTTTAATGATGATGATGATAATATTGTTCATAGGACAAACCTATTCCATTATTTCATGTGTCTTATCTGCGGCCGATTTGATTAATGGAATAAAGTATCAATGACAGAGCGATAGCAGCTCATTTACATACTTAATCTGTTCTCTGCATTTTCTATTTTTCTACCTTTTTTACAAGTGAGGAAACTAAGGTATAGAGAAGTTAAGTGACTTCCCTAAGACCACCCAGCAGACAAGTGGTAGAGCCAGAATTTGGACCCAGGTCTGGCAGGGAAAGTGTCTGTTTGCTGTTATATTGTACTCTCCCAAGCGCTTAGTACAGTGCTCTGCACACGTTGAACACTCAATAAATTCGACTGACTGATTCTTACTCCCAGGCCTATGCACTTTCCTGTTTGTGGGAAGGAAACGTGTCCATCAACTCTGTCATACTGTACTCTTCCAAGTGCTTAGTTGAGTGCAGTAAGCGCTCAATAAATACAATTTATTAACTGTTGGACTGCTGCTTTTCCAGCCCATGAATAAATGCACTCCCTTCCTGACTCTCTCTGAAGACTGCGGACATGCAAGACTGCGCTTCTTCCCACAGTATTGGAATTTGCACTTCCCGTCAGAATTTACAAAGTAGCCGGAAAACAGAGAAGACATCTCAGCGTCTGTTTCCTGATCAGTAATGCCCTGATGGTTTAGAGTGCAAAAGTTAGTTTTAAAGTGCAATATATTTTTATTGGTATCTGTAAGCGCTTACTATGTGTCAGGCACGGTACTAAGTGCTCTGATAAATACAAGATGGTTCGGTTGGACACAGTCCATGTTCCATGTGGGGCTCACCATTTTCATTCATATTTTACAGATGAGGTAACTGAGGCATGGAGGAGTGAAGTGACTTGTCCAAGGTTCAAGAAGGCTCCCTTGCAATCTGTTCATGTGAGCTCGTCGTTGGGCAGGGATTGTCTCTATCTGTTGCCGAATTGTACTTTCCAAGTGCTTAGACCAGCGCTTTACACACAGTAAATGCTCAATAAATATGACTGAATGAATGAAAATCATTCATTCATTCACTCATTCAATCGTATTTATTGAGCGCTTATTGTGTGCAGAACATTGTACTAAGCGCTTGGGAAGTACAAATTGGCAACATATAGAGACGGTCCCTACCCAACAACGGGCTCATAATCTAGAAGCAGTGTGGCTTAGCGGAAAGGGTATGGGCTTGGGAGTCAGAGGATGTGGGTTCTAATTCCGACTACACTACTTGTCTGCTGTGTGACCTTGGGCAAGCAACGTAACTTCTCTGTGCCTCAGTTACCTCATCTGTAAAATGGGGATTAAGACCGTGAGCCCCACGTGAGGCAACTTGATTACCTTGTATCTTCCCCAGCGATTAGAACAGTGGTTAGCACAGAGTAAGCGTTTAACAAATAGTGCAATTATTCATTATTATTATTTTTATTTCAAGGCATAGGCCATTGACAGCAAGCTTGCTCCCAAAGAAAGGAGGAAATCTAAAGGAAAGGTCCCTGGGGTGGCTTCTGCCCTAAAAGGTTTTACACCGAGGCCTTCATGTCCCGGTTCCTCAGGCTGTAGATGACGGGGTTCGCGCGGGGGGGGGGGGGGGCAACACCGAGTAGAATACGGACAGCATCAGTTGCAGCGCAGAGAGAGAGTCGTATATCGACTTCAGGTAGGCAGAGGAACCGGAAGTGATGATAGGGTGACGTCAGCGAGGTGGGGCAGGCAGGTGGAGAAGGCTTTGGCCTGGACCTCGGTGACCAGCATCCTCATCATGGTCCAGAAAATGTGTGAGTACGAGACCATAATGAGCACGAAGCAGAAGAAGGATAAGCTGATGGTTGCCGCTAGACTCAGGTTTGTGGCGCCTTAGCTAGAAGAGCAGGCGAGCCTCAGCAACTGGGGACCATCGCAGAAGAACTGGTGGACAACGTTGGGGCCACAAAAGGACAGGGAGAAGACGCTGGTCGGGTAGAGGGTGGCGTTCAGACCACTGATGAGCCATAAGGCAGCCAGCATGGAGGCACAGGCCCTGCGGTACGTGATGGTGTTATAGAGCAGGGGATGGCAGATGGTCACAAAGCGGTCATGGGGCATGACGGTCAGCAGGGCCATCTCCGTTACCGCCAAGAAAATCATGAGAAAGAACTGGGCAGCACAAGCTGGCAAGGAGATGGAGTTCACGTTCAAGAGGGTTGAAGGTGGATTTGGGGATGGGGACGGAGATACAGCAGGGGTTGATGAAGGCCAGGTTTCTGAGGAAGAAGTACACGGGGGTTTGGAGGCGCCGGTCGAGGGCGGTGACGGAGACCATGAGGAGTTTCCCCCCCAGAGCCACCTGTTAGACCAGGAGCAGCGGCGTGGCGTGGACCAGCTGCAGCTCCCAGACCTCCGAGAATTCCAACAGCAGGAATCCCGTCACCGCCAGGCGGTTAGCCCTATCGTTTGATATCTGCCCGAAGTCCACACTGAGAACTTGAGCATCACCCCGAGGACGGCACTGTCAGAAAGATGAAATTGTTGGGTTGGATGGAACACCTCAGATTCCTTCTCCTTCTATCTCCTTCCCTGAGTGGGATTCGGTCACTGCGGATCGTGGACCACGGCCGGGAGAGGCAAGGAGCTTCCTCTGGACAGATGGAGAATTGTCAGGACAAAGGGTCCACAGCCCTAGCTAAGCTCCTTGCAGACAAGGAACCCATCTACCGACTCTGCTACATTGCACTCTCCCAAGCGCTCAGTACAGTGCTTTGCTTGCAGTAAAGTGCTCAATAAAAAAGATTGACTGACCCTTCATTTCTATGTACCTATTAATAATAGTATTTGTTAAGTACTTGGTATGCTTACTTGAAAAGCAGCGTGGCTCGATTGTCTCTCCAGACTGTGAGCTCTTTGTGGACAGAGAATGTGTCTGTTGTACTGTTGTAATAATAATAATTATGGTATTCATTAAGCGCTTACTATGTGCCAAGCATGAATGACTGAAAGCACTGTTCTAAGCGCTGGGGTAGATACAAGGTAATCAGGTTGTCTCACGTGGGGCTCACAGTCTTAATCCCCATTTTACAGATGTGGTAACTGAGGTGAAGAGAAGTTAAGTGACTTGCCCAAGTCACACAGCTGGTAAGTGTCAGACCTGGAATTATAACTCACAACCTGTGACTCCCAAGACCCAGCTTTTTCCACCAAGCCGTGCTACTCCCTCATAGAATATTGTACTCTCCCTAGCGCTTAGTACAGTGCTCTGCACACAGTACGCACTCAGTAAGTATGACCGACTGGCTGTTGGAAAAATTCCAGGTCTGGAAGTCAGAGGACCTGTGTTTTAATCAAGGCTCCACCGTTTGTCTGCTGTGTGACCTTGGGCAAGACCTTTAATTTCTCTGTCCCTCAGTTCCCTCATCTGTAAAATGAGGATTAATACTGTGAGCCCCATGTAGCACAGGGACTGTGTGCAACATGATTATCTTGTGTCTACCTCAGTACTTAATAAAGTGTTTGGCACATAGTAAGCACTTAACAATTGTAATTATGTGTTGCACACTGTTCTAAGCGCTGGGGTAGATAAAAGTTACAAGTTGGATGCAGTCCTTGCCCCACATGAGACTCACAGTAGAATTCGTCATCTACCTCCCCAGTCCCGCCTCTCTTGGCTCCAAATTCCTCCCCTTGGATATCCAGCTACCTCCTACATGACATTTTTTAGAGGTATTTGTTAAGTGTTTACTGTGTGTCAGACACTCTTCTAAAAGCTGGTGTACATACAAATTAATTAGGGTGGACACAGTCCTTGTCCCACAAGGGGCCCACAGTATAAATAGGAGGGACAACAGGAGAACTAAGGCACCAAGAAGTGAAGTAACTTGCCCAAGGTGACACAGTCAGCAATTGGAAGAGCCCGGATAAGAACCCAGATCCTCTGACATCCAGACAGGGGCTCTTTCTACTAGGCCACGCTGTTTCTGGTTTAAAACCAAGCTACTCACCCTCCACCTTAAGCCCGTCCACATATCTAACTTTCCCCTCTCTGAAAATGGCACCGGTTCTCTCTGTCCCCAAAACCTGGGGTCCTCCTCTACTCCTCATTCAGGGTGTACATTGAAGGAAAATTTCGTGATAAATGATAAAAGGGAGGGAGGGATAAAAGGGATAAATTTGTAAATTTATCATTTACAAAATGATAAATCTTGCCTATTCGTCTTCTTCAACAATTTCCAGAATCTCTCCTCACCCAAAGAATTTCCACCCTAATCCAAGCTCTCATTATAAAGCCACTACACTATTGTACCAGCCCTCCACAACATTGCCTCTAGACTGTGAGTTCGTTGTGGTCAGGGAATGTATATTTTATTGTTGTAGTGTACTTTCCCAAGCATTTAGTACAGTGCTTTGCACACAGTAAACGCTCAGTAAATACGATTCAATGAATTGTCTTTGTCCTTAACCTTCTACATTGTTTAATAGATCATTTTTTGAAGTGCCCAACCCAATTAGGATGGTCAGGTCATGGTAGTCAGAGAACCTAGGTTCCAGTCCTGCTCTGCCACTTGTTTGCTGTATGACCTTGAACAACTCACTTGGGTTCTCCGTACCTCAATTTCCTCATCTGTAAAATGGAGATCAAGACCTGCTCTCCCTCCCTATGAGGCTAGGCTATGAGCTCCATCTGACGTGGAGTCTGTCTGACCTGACCACCCTATATCTACTGTAGTGTTGAAACATAGTAACTAATCAATAAAGTATCACAATTATTATTATATATCATTTCTCTTCTCTCTCTTTGTTCCAAGCAAGCTAATTGCCTAATTGTACTTTCCTTTTAATCCTCTCTCTTGAATCCCCAGCCTCACAGTGTCCTTAATTTGAAAGTTCTGACCCTCAAAAATCCACCAGACTTCAGTCTCCCTAAATCTCACCTCTTCTAACAAGTCACCCCTTATCAACTCCCACATTTCTTCATATCAACTCCAAACTGCTTGTACACAAGAGGGAACTGAGGCACAGAGAAGTGAAGTGACATGACTTGCCCAAGGTCCCACAGCAGACAAGTGGTGGAGGAGGGATTAGAATCTAAGTCTCCCAACTTCCAGGCCTGGACTCTTTCCACTAGGCTAGGCTGCTTAAATAACCACCCAATTCAATCCATGTCATAACCAACTCATCAACCTCTCACCCTCTAGAGTGTAAGCTTGTTGTCAGCAGGGAATGTCTCTACCAATTCTGTTCCATTGTACTCTCTCAAGTTCTTAGTACAATACTCTGCACACACTAGACGATCAATAAATACCATCGACGATGGTTAACCTCGCTTACCTGCTGTAGTTTGGAGTCTTCTGGTCTCCGCTGTTTTCTCCTTTTCCTCACTGATCTGTTGGTCGTAGGTCCATCAGTTCTGGCTCTCTGAGGTGGAGCACCGGAAAATAACTCGGATTTTAACCATGGCGGACTCTCCCCCAGGGGTAGTACTGTTCTCTGACTGGACCAATCTTGGCCACCGAACAGCCCCGGGGGTGGGGGGCCCTTGGTAGGGTCCTACAAAGAGGACCAGTCCTGAGCCTGCCCCAGGGAGCCTCATTAAGGCTCTGCAGATCTCCATCCCTGGGCCAACTGGGCTACCTGCCTGTTTCAGGCCAAGGGTCTTCCCCATACAAGGAGGGAGCAGCATCACCTAGTGGTTAGAACCCACACCCGCGACTCAGAGCGACCTGGATTCTAATTCTGGCTTCGCCACTTGTCTACTGTGTGAACTTAGGCTAGCCGCTTTACTTCTCTGGGACTCTATTGACCTCATCTGTAAAATGGGGGTCCAGACCATGAGACCCATGTAGGATGTGAACTGTGTCCAACCAGCTTGTTTCTACCTCAAAGCTGAGTATAGTGCCTGATGCCTACTAAGAGCTTAACAAATACCATGCAGTAAGGCCTGTGACATTTCTGAAACCTGTAGGATGCTCTTCAGATGTTGCCATGTCTTTCCAAAGGCATCTTTTAATAATAATAATAATAATAATAATAATAATAATAATAGTATTTAATAACAATAGCTAATTATTATTATTGTTATTATTATTATTATGGTATTTGTTAATTGCTTACTATGTGACAAACACTGTTCTAAGTGCTGGAGTAGATACAAGGTAATCTGGTTGTCCCATGTGGGGCTCACAGTTTTCATCCCCATTTTACAGATGAGGCAACTGAGGCCCAGAGAAGCTAAGTGACTTGCCTAAGGTCACACAGCAGACAAGTGGCGGAGCTGGGATTAGAACCCACGTTCTCTGACTCCCATGCCCGTGCTCCTAGCATTGCCTAGTAGATAGAACCCGGGCCTGGGAGTCAGAATAACCTTGGTTCTAATCCTGGCTCCACCATCTGTCTCCTGTGTGACCTCGGCAGCTCACGTTCCCCTCTCTGTGCCTCTGTTACCTCACCTGTAAAATGGGGATTAAGAGAGTGAGCCCCATGTGGGACTTGTCTGACCCAATTTGCTGGTATCCACTCCAGCGCTTAGTACAGTGCCTGGCACATAATAAACGCTTATCAAATACCATAATTGTTGTTGTTATTATTATTATTATGGGTGGGGAGTGGGGGTTTTTACACAGGCCCAGAACGAGGCAATTAAGCACCTTAAAACAAGGAAGCACAGGGAAGCACCACAGCCCAATTTATAGAGCATGAAACTGGGATTCAGAGGACTTGAGTTCTAATTCTGCCTCCACCACTTTTCCGCCATGTGACTTTGGGCAAGTCATTTCACGCCTTGCCTCAACTACCTCATCTGTAAAATGAGGTTTAAGACTGGCAGTCCTATGCGGGACAGGGACTGTGCCCAACCTGACTAGCTTGTACGTACTTCGGTGCTTAGAACGGTCCCTGGAAAATAGTAAACACTTACTACGTACTATTATGAAAAAAATAAACAGGGAAGGTCCCGTGGATTTAACAGAGTTTCAGGAAGGAGTGTTGACGATGGGAAGCCCTGGGGTCTGATGGATACGAAGGGAGAGGGAATTTCAAGCAGGGGAAAAGTGATGAGGTAGGGGTATGAGTGAGGGAGTTGGGAACGAGGTACAGTGAGATGGTGAGCTTAGGAGGAATGGAGAATGCAGATAGTAATTTAGTAGGGGAAAATAATGCACAACAAACGACCCATTATATTTATTGAGCGCTTACTATGTGCAGACCTTGGTACCAAGCACTTGGGATAGTACGATATAACAATATAACAGAGTCAATAGACACATTCCCTGTCCCCGATGAGTTTACAATCTAAAGGTGAATGTCTAGGATGGATTGCTGCAGATTTCAGATGGTCCCAAGCTCTGGCATGGGATGAAGCTCCAAACCTCAGAGCTTAACCAGAACGCTATTATTAATCACAGAAAGGGAATGATGATTAGGCTTTTGATGTTGTCATAGGAAGGAGTCCCGGAGTGGGAACCCATGGGAATGGGCAATTAATTGGTTTGTGGGGGCTGGGAACACAGGGAGCCCACGATCCCGGCCTTACTAGATTTCCCGACAGTCACCTGCCTCAGCGGAGCCCCGGGCCTATCCTCCCATGGGGAATCACCCAGGAAATAACCTGACATTCATTGGAGGGGACGGCACAGCCATACAGAGAGCCGAGAAGGGGAGAGCGAATCCTGACAGCTCCGACCTCTCGCCCAGACCTTCCTGTCACGACCACCGGCATCCAGGACTGATGAGATGGAGTGAGCCACTTTCTCAGCAAAGGTCGATTCTCCCCAGCCCATCACAGGCCCGGAGACTCCGCAGAGGAGCAGGGGAAAGGTGAGCGAAATTTCAGTAGGGAACTGGGATGACCAGGGTCAGAGTCACAATTTCTCTAAATTAAAAGCAGTGTTGCTTAGTGGAAAGAGCATGGGCCCGGGAATCAAGAGGACCAGGGTTCTAATCCCAGTTCTGCCACTTCTCTGGTATGTGACATTGGGCAAATCACTTTACTTCTTTGTGCCTCAGGTACCTCATCAGTAAAATGGATTTTAAGACTGTGAGCCCCACGTGAGACAGGGATTGTTTACAATATGCTTATTAAAGTGCCCGGCTCATCATCCCCGTCAGCTCTTCCGTACATTTAAATCCCTTCTCAGGCACCCTGTTCCTCCCCCTCTTCCATCCCTCACCCGCAACGATCTGGCCAACTACTTCGTTAGTAAAATTAACTCCATCAGGTCTGAGCTTCCTAAAGTCACTCCTCCCCCTTCTCCAACCCCCCCAGCTCTCAGCCCCCTCCACTACTCTCCCATCCTTCCCAGAAGTATCTTCAGAAGAGAACACCTCCCTCCTCTCAAGTGCTACTCCATCCACTTGTGCTTCAGACCCCATTCCCTCTCATCTTATGAAATCTCTAGCCCCTTCCCTCCTCCCTCTCCACTGGTTCCTTCCGCTCTGCCTTCAAACACGCCCACGTCTCTCCCATACTAAAAAAATACCCTCTCTTGACCCCACCTCCCCTTCTAGTTATCTCCCTATCTCCCTCCTACCCTTCCTTTCCAAACTCCTAGACCGAGTCGTCTACAACCGCTGCCTGGAATTCCTCAACCCCAACTCTCTCCTTGATCCCCTCCAGTCTGGCTTCCGTCTCCTACGCTCCACAGAAATTGCCCTCTCAAAGGTCACCAATGACCTCCTTCTTCCCAGATCCAACGGCCCCTAATCGATCCTAATCCTCCTCGACCTCCCAGCTGCCTTCGACACTGTGGACCACCCGCTTCTCCTCTAGACGCTATCCAACCTTGGCTTCACAGACTCTGTCCTCTCCTGGTTGCCTTCTTATCTCTCCGGCCATTCATTCTCAGTCTCCTTTGTGGGCTTCTCCTCCCCTTCCAATTCCCTCACTGTAGGGGTTCTTCAAGGGTCAGTGCTCGGTCCCTTTCGGTTCTCTATCTACAGTCACTCCCTAAGTGATCTCATTCATTCCCACGGCTTCAACTGTCATCTCTACGATGATGACACCCAAATCTACATCTCTGCCCCTGCTTCTCTCCCTCCCTTCAGGCTTGTGTCTCCTCCTGCCTTCAGGACATCTCCATCTGGATGTCTGCCATCAAAAACTCAATATGTCCAAGACTGAACTCCTTATCTTCCCTCCCAAACCCTGCCCTCTCCCTGACTTTCCCGTCACTGTAAACGGCACTACCATCCTTCCCGTCTCACAAACCCACAACCTTGGTGTCATCCTCAACTCTGCTCTCTCGTTCACCTCTCACATCCAATCCGTCACCAAAACCTGCCGGTCTCACCTCCATAACATCGCTTCCCCAACGGCCCATTCCTCTCCATCCAAACCACTACCTTGCTGGTTCAATCTCTCATTTTATCCCGACTGGATTACTGCATCAGCCTCCTCTCTGATCTCCCATCCTCCTCTCTCTCCCCCAGTCATGCTGCTGCCCGGATCATCTTTGTGCAGAATCTCTCTGGGCATGTTACTCCCCTCCTCAAAAATCTCCAGTGGCTACCAATCAACCTACGCATCAGGCAAACACTCCTCACTCTCGGCTTCAAGGCTCTCCATCACACCGCCCCCTCCTACCTCACCTCCCTTCTCTCCTTCAAGAGCCCATCCCGCACCCTCCGCTCCTCTGCCGCTAACCTCCTCACTGTACCTCTTTCTTGCCTGTCTCGCCGTCGACCCCGGACCCACGTCCTCCCTCTGGCCTGGAATGTCCTACTTCCACACATCCGCCAAGCTATCTCTCTTCCTCTCCTCAAAGCCCTACTGAGAGCCTACCTCCTCCAACAGGCCTTCCCAGACTGAGCCCTCTTTTCCATCTCCTTCTCCCTATCCCTGCCTCCCTACCACCTTCCCCTCTCTGCAACACTTGTATATATGTCTGTATAGATTTATTACTCTATTTTACTTGTACATATTTACTATTCTATTTATTTTGTTGATGATGTGCGTTTAGCTTTACTTCTATTTGTTCTGACGACTTGACACCTGTTCACATGCTTTGTTTTGTTGTCTGTCTCCCTTTCTAGACTGTGAGCCCGTTGTTGGGTGGGGACCATCTCTATATGTTGCCAACTTGTACTGCAAAAGCGCTTAGTACAGTGCTCTGCACACTGTAAGCGCTCAATGAATACGATTGATTAAATGAATGAATAGTAAGCGCTTTACAAATTCCATTAAAAAATCCAGAGAGTAATAGTTTGTTGATAGGCTCAATTTTGCCATAATCCTTGTTTTTGCTAGAACATATCTTGGCTAGGAAGCCATCTGAGAATTTGCAACCTTTCATTCTACCCTACGAGCCCTTTCGGACACAGTGTGCTGTGTTGCAGGAAGAAATGACTTGTGCGTGTAGTGTCTGACAAAGTGAATTGTATAGCACCAACCTTCCTTAAACACATCGTTTTGTGATTACACAACCCCTGCGTTCTATATTTTCAAAGCCCAAATCAATCAACGGAACGTATTGAGCACTTATCGTATGCAGAACACTGGACAGAATCTCTGCTGATGTTTCAGAATAAAATAGGCATAATCTATGTGAAACGTTATCCATTTTGTCTTGAATTCAGACAGGAGGCAGGACGAGGTGACCAGGTGAGGTTCCCCTTTTAGAGTGCAAGTTGGTTGTGGACAGGGAATGTGTCTACCAACTGTGTTGTAGTGGACTCTCCAAAGTGCTCAGTACAGTGTTCTGCACACAGTAAGCGCTCAATAAACACTATTGATTGATTAAAGGATTGATTGAGATTCATAATAATAATAATAATAATAATGGCATTTGTTAAGCGCTTATTATGTGCAAAGCTTTGTTTTAGGCGCTGGGGAGAATACAGGGTGATTAGGTTGTCCCACGTGGGGCTCACAGTCTTAATCCCCATTTTACAGATGAGGTAACCGAGGCACAGAGAAGTTAAGTGACTTGCCCCAAGTCACACAGCTGACAATTGGAGGAGCCGGGATCAATCAATCGATCAGTCAATCAATCAATCGTATTTATTGAGCGCTTACTGTGTGCAGAGCACTGTACTAAGCACTTGGGAAGTACAAGTTGGCAACATATAGAGACAGTCCCTACCCAACAGTGGGCTCACAGTCTAAAAGGGGGAGATAGAGAACAAAACTAAACATACAAACAAAATAAAATAAATGGAATAGATATGTACAGGTAAAATAAATAAATAAATAAATAAATAGAGTAATAAATATGTACAAACATATATACATATATACAGGTGCTGTGCGGAAGGGAAGGAGGTAAGATGGGGGGATGGAGAGGGGGGAGGAGGGGGGAGAGGAAAAGGGGGCTCAGTCTGGGAAGGCCTCCTGGAGGAGGTGAGCTCTCAATAGGGCCTTGAAGGGAGGACGAGAGCTAGCTTGGCGGATAGGCAGAGGGAGGGCATTCCAGGCCCGGGGGATGACGTGGGCCGGGGGTCGATGACGGGACAGGTGAGAACGAGGTACGGTGAGGGGATTAGCGGCAGAGGAGCGGAGGGTGCGGGTTGGGCTGTAGAAGGAGAGAAGGGAGGTGAGGTAGGAGGGGGCGAGGTGATGGAGAGCCTTGAAGCCCAGGGTGAGGAGTTTCTGCCTGATGCGCTGATTGATTGATTGGATTTGAACTCATAACCTTTGACGCCCAAGCCCTTGCCCTTTCCATTGAGCCACTCTACTTCCCTAAAGCTTCAGCTTCTCCTTCTGCTTTGCAAAAGAGAGGCTTGTTCATCCCAGGACAAGGGCATTATCTTGCTTTGTGAGTTTCTCGCTGAATGTTTTTAATCTCTGTCTGAAATCAGGACCTATCATGATGCCCAAGGAAATCTTACAGGACATGCCCAACGTCTCCACGGCGAGGCAATTCCTCCTGCTGGGATTCTCGGAGATACGAGAGCTGCAGCTGGTCCACGCCGCACTATTCCTCCTAATCTACCTGGCGGCCCTGACGGGGAATCTCCTTATCGTCGCTGTCACCGCCCTCGACTGGCACCTCCACACCCCCATGCACTTCTTCCTCAGAAACCTGTCCGTCCTCGACCTCTGCTACATCTCTATCACCATCCCCCAATCCATCCACAACTCTCTGACCGAAAGTAGATCCATTTCCTTCCTTGGCTGTTTCACACAAGTCTTCTTTGTGGTTTTCTTTGCAGCTGCAGAATATTTTGTCCTCACGATGATGTCCTATGATCGCTACTCTGCCATCTGCCTCCCCCTGCGCTACGAGATCGTCATGAACAGAGTGGCCTATGGGAAGATGGCAGCCGCCTCGTGGCTCAGTGGGGGCCTGTTTAAAATGTTGCTTTCGGCTTCGACCTTCTCCCTGTCCTTCTGCGGGTCCAACGTCGTCCAGCAGTTATTCCGTGACGTCCCCTCCCTGCTGAAGATCACCTGCTCCGAGGACCACGTCGCCATCGACGTGAGCATCACGGCCGCGTCAGCATTAGGCTTTGTCTGCTTCATTCTCATCATTGTCTCATATGTGCGCATCTTCAAGGCCGTGCTGAGGATGCCGGCCACCGAGGGCCGGGCCAAAGCCTTCTCCACCTGCCTGCCTCACCTCGTCGTCATCCATCTCTTCGACCTGACTTATTTCTGTCCTTACTTGAAGTCACCCTCAGATTATCCCTCAGTACTGGACCTTCTGGTGTCCATGTTGTAAACAGTGGTTCCCTCCTCCTTGAACCCCTTCATCTATAGCCTGAGGAACAGGGAAGTGAAGGCCGCCCTGGGGAGGGAGATAGGCAGGGAATGGCTTCCATCCTGGGGACAGGTCACTATTCCTTGCACACTGAAGTTAACAGGGCTACAGTGAATGACCCCAGCATCTTTCAGAGACCAGATCTGTGTGTGTATCACCAGTGGACCACCCAGGGGGAAGGGGAAACCATCTATAACACTTAGAACAAGCTCCTCGTTTCCACAGACAGATTGGGTCAGACTGGATTCGTCTTCTGACTCCTGAGCTGAAGGAGGAGGGCACAAGCCTTAATGGAAGGTGACACTCAAAGTCGTACCTTTGTCAGTCAGAACTGATTTTCCCCGAGAAATAATGTCATCGCTGGGGGACTAAGCCCTGAATTGACTCATCTCCCCGCTCTGGAGCCCGACCTGAAAATTCTAAACTTTACACTACCCAATTACCAAGTTGCAGAATGTACCTTGTTCCTATTTTTGCATTCCTTAAGAGTGTTTCATGACTAAATGCGCGCGCGCGCGTGTGTGTGTGTGTGTGCCAGCCCGCACCCTCCGCTCCTCCACCACTAATCTCCTCACTGTACCTCGTTCTCGCCTGTCCCGCTGTCGACCCCCGGCCCATGTCATCCTCCGGGCCTGGAATGCCCTCCCTCTGCCCCTCCGCCAAGCTAGCTCTCTTACTCCCTTCAAGGCCCTGCTGAGAGCTCACCTCCTCCAGGAGGCCTTCTCAGACTGAGCCCCTTCCTTCCTCTCCCCCTCGTCCCCCTCTCCATCCCCCCATCTTACCTCCTTCCCTTCCCCACAGCACCTGTATATATGTATATATGGTTGTACGTATTTATTACTCTACTTATTTATTTATTTATTTATTTTACTTGTACATTTCTATCCTCTTTATTTTATTTTGTTGGTATGTTTGGTTCTGTTCTCTGTCTCCCCCTTTTAGACTGTGAGCCCACTGTTGGGTAGGGACTGTCTCTATGTGTTGCCAATTTGTACTTCCCAAGTGTATGCAAGTGCACAGTATGACTTAAACAAAAGTAATTTTTCCAAGAGTAATTAATTAATTTTTTGTTTGTTTTGTTTTGTTTTACTGGCACTCAGAGTGATCAATCAATCAATCAATGCTTTTTTGTGTTTTTTTTCTAACGGTATTTTTTAAGCACTTACAATATGACAGGCACTGTACTAAGCACTTGGATAGATGCAAGTTAATAATGTTGGACACAGTCCTTGTCCCTCCTGGGGTTCAATGTCTTAGTCCCTATTTTACAGATGAGGTAACTGAGGCCCAGAGAAGTGAAGTGATTTGTCCAAGATCACACAGCAGGCAAGTGGCAGAACTGGGATTAGAACCCATGTCTCCCAGACCCGTGCTCTATGCACTAAGCCATTAATGCACCACACCTTCTGAAGTGGAGTTTCACCAGCATCACTAATTGTTCAGGACTAACTCTCAAACTACAAGAAAAGAACAGCGAAGCAGCATGGCCTAGTGCAAAGAGCACGATCTCAGAAGTCAGAGGCTCTGCCAATTCTGTGCTGTGTGACTTTGGGGAAGTCGGTTCATTTCTCCATTCCTCAGTTCCCTCATCTGTAAAATGAGGATTCAATACTTGTCTTCCCCCTCCCCTACTTAATGAAGGTATTTGTTAAACCCTTACTATGTGATGATGATGATGATGTTAAGCATTTGTTAAGCGCTTACTATGTGCAAAGCACTGTTCTAAGCACTGGGGAGATAAAAGGTGACCAGGTTGTCCCACGAGGGGCTCACGGTCTTCATCCCCATTTTACAGATGAGGTAACTGAGGCACAGAGAAGTTAAGTGGCTTGCCCAAGGTCGCACAGCTGACAAGTGGCTGAGGCAGGATTCTAACCCATGATCTCTGACTCCCAAGCCCACGCTCTTCCCATTGAGCCACGCTGCTGTGAGCCCCATGTGGAACCTGATTGTTTTGTACCTACCCCTGTGCTTAGAACAGTGCTTGGCACATAGTAAGTGCTTAACGATTTCCATGAGTAATGACGTTCTGGATGGTAGTCAGTCTCCCAGCATCAAAATTATACTCACTTGAACACTACTGTGTGGGATGGTGTGCAGAGTTCCGCACGCAGCAACCATTCAATAAATACTATCGATTGATTGATTGAATGAGTGATTGATGAAAGAAGAATGAGCAACAGCAGATTACCCATACAGCTACTTAATGAAAAGCAGAAATTGAGAAACTGAAAGGAACAAAACAAGGAGGCAGACGGCAGAGCAACGTCTGAGACGATATTTCATCCTGTAGACTAGTTTCAAGGACCAAGAACCACATGACCAGATGGTTCGCATGCTGCCCGGGCACTGAGGCCCCTTGGTCTGGCCCCGAGCTGGTGTTCCAGGGATTCCCCTCAGAGTGGCGGCTGCTTTATCTTGTGGAACGGGGTCCATCTGGTGAAGCACCTCAGTGTCCGCTGGAGAGCGGAGAGGAGCTGAGGGCTCCTCGATGTCCCTACATGGCTGACCGAACCCAGGAGTCCGAGGGGAGACAGTGACCATCCCAACCTGGCAGGGTCGGCAACCCCCAGACCCACGCTGCCCCGGTGAGTGTGCCACGGGGTCGGGATGGAGAAGTGGGGAGAAGCCAGTAGCCCGTAGTGAGTTTGTTGAGAATTTCGCATTCAGACCAGCACACATCCGCTATTTGTTCTAGGACACCCCTCCATCGTCTCGCTGACATCCCTTGATCGGCCCAACATCATCCCTCCGTCGTCTCTTCATCAGCTCCCCATCATTCTTCCATCGCCCTTAGACTGTCACCTCCTTGTGGGCAGGGAACGCGTCTACCAACTCTGTCGGATTGTCCTCACCTTATCGCTTTAGTCCAGTGCTCCGCACATAGTAAGTGTTCAGTAAATACCTTCGATTAATCATTTCTCCCAGCCCTCTGCCAATCCCAAGGCAACGCATGTAATTGGAGTCCAACTCCAGACCCTTCCCTGTTTAGCTAGACTTCACTATGTAGTTCATTTGCCTCATAAAGAGACAACTGTCATCGTATTCCCTGGACCTGCAGCTTTGTACGTGTGTGTGCGCATGTGTGTGCATGCTCAGTGCAGTGTAGGAGAATCAAGGAAAAAATCCTAGACTTTAGGGAAGGGGGACTTCTGGGTAGGGAACTGTGGGGAATGTTCTCCATATCTCCATACAAAGCAGGTTTGGCGGTCAGGGTAGAGCTGAATGAGTGACCAGATACATTTATGGGTGTATGTGTCTACCACCTTGCTTGCATTGTACTCTCCCAAGTGATTAGCACATTGCTCTGCACACAGTAAGCGTTCGGTAAATACGATTGACTCTGTGCGACTGTCCGTCAAGTCTGACGAGTGGGAGTGAGCGGGGATACGTGAGGGCATTATGTGTTTGGATACATGTATGTTTAGCTGTAATTTTGTGTATGAGAATGAATTTTTGTGCTTCAGGGTGCCTTGTAAGATTGGTATATTCTTGCCTTTTGAATTCCCTGGGGGCTCGATAAACACCGTTATTACTATTACCAGTCAGTCATTCAGCTTAGTACAGGACTCTGCACACAGTAAGAGCTCAATGAATAAGATTGAATGAATGAATATTTATTGAGCTCAGAGCAGACCTCTGTGTGTAGAGCACTGTACTAATTCTTGGGAAGGTACAATATAACAGACACGTTCCCTACCCACAATGAGTTTCCAGTCTCTGTACATATCCGTAATTTAGTTTATATTAACACCTTTATCCCCCTTTTGACTGTAAGTTTGTTGTGGGGAGGGAAAAGGTCTACCAACATTACATTGTATTCTCCCAGGTATTTAGTACAGTGCTCTGCACAGAGTAAATGCTCAGAAATACGAATTCTAAATTGCTCGATTGATTGACACCACAACTTTTACTAGGGCTTTTGCTGCTTTTACTGCTACTATTACAGTGACTGCTTGCCCCTCTTATATCTTTGTTATCTTGTTGTCCCCACTTGGAGAACTATGGTGTCAATCCTCCTTTGGAATCCCGACCTTGTTACATGGAAGTCTTTTACCAAGTTTCTAGGTCATTTTGTTATTGATAACTCTCTTCTAATTTACCATACGTTGCTCTTCCCATAGGCTCACCGGCAAAACTCCTGTTGAATTCTTCACCTCCTCAAGATTTTTGTTCTGTGCAGGGAGTCATCATCACCTAGCAATGACCAACATCTCCACGGTGAGGGAGTTCCTCCTGCTGGGATTCTCAGAGGTCCTGGAGCTGCAGCTGGTCCATGTCGCGCACTTTTTCTTGGTCTAACTGGCGGCCCTGATGGGAAAGCTCCTCATCGTCGCCTTCACTGCCCTCGACTGGCGCCTCCGCACCCCCATGTACCTCTTACTCATGCACCTGTCCGTCCTTGACTTCTGTCTCATCTCCGTCACCGAGCCCAACTCCGTCCACAACTCTCTGACCGACAAGAGATCCATCTCCCCAGTGGGCTGTGCCGTTCAGGTCTTCTCCGTGCTCTAGTTTTTTACCTCAGAGCTGTTGGTCCTCACGGCTATGTCGTATAACTGCTACGTCTCAATGTGCCTCCCCGTGAGCTACGAGGTCGTCTTGGCTTGAGGGGCCTGAGGGAAGATGGTCACCACCTCATGGCTCAGCAGAAGCCTGTTTGGGGTCTTGTTTTCAGCTTTGACCTTCTCCTGTCCTTCAGTGGGTCCAACATAGTCAGGCAGTTTTTCTGTGACGTCCCATCCCTGCTGCAGATCACCTGCTCCCAAGGACTTTGTCGCTGTCGACGTGAGCGTCACCACCGGGGTAGTGTTAGACGTCATCTCCTTCATTCTCATCGTCGTCTCTTACGTGCACATATTCCGGGCCGTGCTGAGGATCCCGGCCACCGAGGGCCGGGCCAAAGCCTTCTCCACCTGCCTGCCTCAACTCATCGTCATCACTGCTGTCCTCTCTGCAGGTGTACTTGTTTACATCAAGCCTCCCTCAGACTCCTCCTTGATCGTGGACCTGCTGGTGTCCGTGTTCTACACGGTGCTGCCCCCTTCCCTGAAACCCCTCATCTACAGCTGAGGAACCGGGACATGAAGGCCTCCATGTGCAGGATCCCAAAAGGGTCACTCACCCAGCCTCCGCTCTGGAACAAAATGTCTCCTTCTTTGTGCAAATAGTCTCACACCACCACTTAACCAAGGAATTATCCTTGGACCCAGCCAGGTACTTAGCGGTCCTACAGGGTTCACAGAAAACACTGGACGTTGATGAATTGTCAAAGTCGGGGAGGTAGGCGGTTAAGACTGAAGTATGACTAACAACCCAGTTCTGGGGAGGCATCAAGGCCTAAAGGAAGGGGAGTCCCTGTAGACTGTAAGCTCACTGTGGACAGAGTACCTGTCTATCCACTCTATTATATTGAACTTTTCCAAGTGTTTAGTACAGTGCTGGGCCAAGAGTATGTGCTCAATAACTATGATTGATTGATTGATTGAGATTTGAGTTCTGATATCATCTCTTCTAGTGGCTTGCTTTGTGACCTAGCGGCAGTGACTTGACCTGCCTAGGATATTTCTTCCTCTTACACTCTAAACCCCTGTGGTACAGGAATTGTGTCTGAACTGATTCTTTTGTTTCTACTCCTGCAAATGGAAAAATATGGGCACACAACCTCTTAATAAACACAATAATGATATCAGTATTAGTAATGACTATGAAAATATAATGATACACAATTTAGCAGGACTCTGGGGGTGGGAATGAGAGTTGGACATGGGAGGTGGTATGGACTAAGGGAAGAAAGGATGACTGCAGCTCCATCTGTCTTGTCAAATCCATCCCCTCTCATCAATCCATCCATCCATTCCTCCAGTCATTCATCTATCCATCCATCAAGTCATCCATCCAGAGCACGGGCTTGGGAGTGAGAGGTCGCATAGATACCTTGTACTGACTCCAGCACTTAGAATAGTGTTTGGCACATAGTAAGCACTTAACGAAGACCATAATTATTACTAATATTAATATCACTGGTATTTACTGACCACATCCTGGGTGCAAAGCACTGTAGTAAGCTCTCAGGAGAGTTGAAAAGAGATGAAGAGATAAAAGATTATGATCTAATGGGGGAGCTAGACACAGAATAAATTACGTAGAGGAGGAAGGAAAGAAGGGAAATATGAGAAAGTGAATGAAAGTTTGATTCAAGAGTTCAAGTTATATAGTCAGTATGAACAGAGCTTCAACGGATTTGCAATCAGGACAAGTCAGAAGAAGCAGCGTCGCCTGGTGGGTAGAGCGTGGGCCTGGGATTCAAATTGACATGGGTTCTGATCTCAGTTCCAACACATACCTGTTGTTTGACCTTGGGCAGGGTCACTTATCTTTTCCGTGCCTTCGTTTCTTCATCTTTAAAATGGGGACTGAGATGTGAGCCCCGTGGGGTACATGGACTATGTCCAATATGATTAGCTTGTAACTACTCCAGCACTTAGTATAATGTCTGACATGTAGTAAGTGCTTCACAAAGGCCAAAAGAAAAAGTTACAGTTCGCTGATTGACTCACAGATTGAGTGTCTCAAAGATGACAAAGGTGAAACCATTCATAATGGCTAAAGACTGTTATTGAAAACAGGAACCGTTGGTATGCTGGGATGCAGATTCTGCTGTTTTCAAGGGAACCCTGAGTACCGGCACCACCGCTGATGCTGCAGGGACAGGGCCCTTGTCTCCCAGGAGCCTCAGGGACCACGTGACCTGCGGGTGCTTGGCTTGTCCAGGCCACGAGTTCCCCCGACAGGGTCCCAAGACATCCTCCAGGAATCCCCTCTGTAGCAGCTCCTGCTTTATCTGCAGGGACGGGGGAACTCTGAAGAGCTTCTTAGGGTCTGAGGGAAAGTGGAGAGGGATCGAGGACTCATCTCTGTTCGTTCCTGGCTGACCGAGCCCAAGAGTCTGAGGGGAAAAAGTAGACCAACCCAATCCTTCATAAGTCAGCGACCCCCAGCTCCACGTTGTCCCCTTGAGAGTGACTGGGGGTAAGTTGGATGGTGGGGAGGGGGGATGAGGATGAGGATGGAAGAGATGGAGCCAGTCTGGGGCCTAGGGTTCAGATCAGGGCTGAGGCCCCGAGTGGTGCAGGGGTGCTGGCAGGAGGGGAGGTGTTTTCCAGTTCAGTAACCCCAAGTCATCACACCCCTCTCCTCCTTCTTCCTCAAACCTCGCTAGCATGCTAACTAATCGCTAGGCTACGGTGCCTCAGCACAGTGACAGCACTGTGGACAGTCACTTTGGCCTTCAGTGGGTCCCAGAATCCCTTGCAAAGGGTAAATGGCAGGTAGGGCTGAGAGAATTTGACCAGCTTTGGACAGCAACTGGTACAATCAGCAATTCCTCCTTGTAAGAGTTCTTCCCAAATGTTTGGAGAAGACAAATAATGGGAAATATTGGAATCCTTGCCCTCATGGGCTTTCCAGCCTTCTGATCTAGGTTGACATAGTCTAATTTACTATCAGTCAATTAATCGTGAATCATATTGACTGAGCAGTTACTGTGTGCACTAAGCACTTGGCGAGTAATCATTATAATAGTAGTACTTGTTAAGCTCCTTCTATGTCCCAAGCACTGTCCTAGGCGCTTGGGCAGATACAAGTTAAGCAGGTTGGATACAGTACTCGTTCCACATGAGGCTCACAGCCTAAACTCCCATTTTATAGACGAGGTAACTGAGGTTGAGATAATTTAAATGACTTGCCCATCGTCACACAGCAGACATGAGGTGGAGCTGGAATTAGAAATAGGTCCTTCTGACTCCTTCTGACTCCCAAGCTCATGCTTTATCCACTTTGTAACACCATAGAACTTTCCCTGCTCCTTCTAGAAGAAAAGAAAGAATAGAAAGATGAATATGAAATTATTGCGTGCCATTTTGCAGATGAGGAAACTGAGGCCCAGAGAAGTGTAGCGACTTGACCAAGGTTGCACAGTAGCAAAGGGAGAACCAAAGTCCTCTGACTCCCAATAAGCTATGTTTGGGAGAGTACAATAGAACACAGCTGGTAGATGTGTACGCTGCCCACAAGGAGCTCACAGTCAAGAAGAGAATACCTGGGCCCATGCTTCTTCCACTAAATGAAACTGGAAATGAGTTGATTCACACTTGAGTTAGGTGAAGTGGTCTTAGAGAGCTGGGAAATGAATCGGGGTAGCTGGTTGAAGGAGGGGTGATTTTAGCAGTGCTCAGAATTCGGAAAGAACTGTGCTCTCTCTGATTCTGAGCGGCTAAGAGAGGGAGTTCCAGGCTAGGATTGGAACGGGAGAGTCGATCGCAAATAACAGCTAGAATGTTGCTTTGAGAGCTGAGTAGACGAGTTGAATGATGAAAAGGAGTTGTGTGCAGTCATAGGGAGGAAAGCCTTCAAGGTGATTGTGATTTTTTGTTGCTTGTGTAAAGATACAGCTTGTCATGACAGGAGGTTGAGGAATGGAGAGTTGTAGGGTGAACGATGCTTTAGGAAAGGACTAGATGAATAACGAGGTATGCTTGTGTTTGTGTGTGTACAAATGTGAATGCAGAGCAAGTGAATGTGAGTAAGTGGATTCACTTTGGACTATACTTTTTTGTTTTTATTTGTTTTATGGTATCGTTAGGTACTTATGAAGTGCCACGTACTGTACTAAGCACTGGGGTAAACAGCTAAACAGCTAAACAGCTTGGGCATAGTCCATGCTCCGTAGGGTGCTCACAATTGTAATCCCCATTTTTCAGATGAGGTAACCGAGGCACAGAGAAGGTAAGTGACTGACCCCGGGTCACACAGCAGACACGGTGTGGAGACAGAATTAGAATCCATGTCCTTCTATCTACCAGGCTCATTCTCTCTCCACTAAATGGATGAATTCATATATAAAGGCACTTCCTGTTTGACTATAAAACCACTAGTCATCTTTATGTTCTCTGACTTCTCCTAACCGCTATTCACTTTTGGTTCAGTCTCCTCAAACAAAAATAATACTCGAGATTTATTAAGTGCTTACTACGTTCCAAGCAAAGTATTAAGTGCTGGGAGAGATTCAAGACAATCTGGTAGAATACAGTCCGTGTCCCAGAAAGTTATTCAGAGACTACGTAGGAGGGAAAACAGGCACCAAATCCTCATCTTCCTATTGAGAAACCTGAGGCATAGAGAAATTGTCACTTTCCCATGGCTATGCAGGCGACAAGTGGTAGGGCTGGGATTAGAACCCAGATCCTCTGAGTCCCAGGTCTGTGTTCATCCCAATAGCAACCTGCATCTACACAGTTCGAAGCTTGGTGCTTTCAATAGAAGGACAGCTCCTTGGGAGCAGTGATCATATGTACTAATACCTTGTCCTCTGTAGGTACTCAATAAATAGAATTGATTGACCTAGTCCTATTCCTTCACCCCCAGCATCTATGTCTCTAAATTGAAGTCTTCTCTCTTCCTCTGCAGGTAGTCGGCATCATTCCCCAGAAATGTTCAGTCAATCAATCAATCGTATTTATTGAGCGCTTACTGTGTGTGGAGCACTGTACTAAGCACTTGGGAAGTACAAGTTGGCAACATATAGAGACAGTCCCTACCCACTAGTGGGCTCACAGTCTAGAAGGGGGAGACAGAGAACAAAACCAAACATTAACAAAATAAAATAAATAGAATAGATATGTACAAGTAAAATAAATAAATAAATAAACAAATACAGTAATACATATGTACAAACATATATACATATATACAGGTGCTGTGGGAAGGGAAGAAGGTAAGACGGGGGGATGGAGGGGGGAAGAGGGGGAAAAGAAGGAAGGGGCTTAGTCTGGGAAGGCCTCCTGGAGGAGGTGAGCTCTCAGTAGGGCCTTGAAGGGAGGAAGAGAGCCAGCTTGGCGGATGGGCAGAGGGAGGGCATTCCAGGCCCGGGGGATGACGTGGGCCGGGGGTCGACGGCGGGACAAGCGAGAACAAGGGACGGTGAGGAGATTAGCGGCAGAGGAGTGGAGGGTGCGGGCTGGGCTGGAGAAGGAGAGAAGGGAGGTGAGGTAGGAGGGGGCGAGTTGATGGAAAGCCTTGAAGCCCAGCGTGAGGAGTTTCTGCCTGATGCGCAGATTGATTGGTAGCCACTGGAGAGTTTTGAGGAGGGGAGTAACGTGCCCAGAGCATTTCTGGACAAAGACAATCTGGGCAGCAGCATGAAGTATGGATTGAAGTGGGGAGAGACACGAGGATGGGAGATCAGAGAAAAGGCTGATGCAGTAGTCCAGACGGGATAGGATGAGAGCTTGAACGAGCAGGGTAGCGGTATGGATGGAGTGGAAAGGGCGGATGTTAGCGATGTTGCGGAGCTCAGACCGGCAGGTTTTGTTGACGGCTTGGATGTGAGAGGTGAATGAGAGAGCAAAGTCGAGGATGACACCAAGGTTGCGGGCTCGTGAGACGGGAAGGATGGTAGTGCCATCAACAAAGATGGGAAAGTCAGGGAGAGGGCAGGGTTTGGGAGGGAAGACAAGGAGTTCAGTCTTGTATAAAAGGATTAACAGTGAGATCGGTTCCACATCCTACATGTAATCCCCATTTTACAGATGAGGGAACTGAAGCATAGAAAAGTTAAGTGACTTGCCCAAAGTCACCCAGCTGACAATTGGTGGAGCCGGGATTTGAACCCATGATCTCTGACTCCAAAGCCCGTGCTCTTTCCATTGAGCCACGCTGCTTCTCTAATTACATTATCTGGAGTGAGGAGTTTTTGTTTGATTCGTAGGTTGACAGGCAGCCACTGGAGATTTTTGAGGAGGGGAGTAACATGCCCACAGCATTTCTGTACAAAGATAATCCGGGCAGCAGAATGAAGTAATAATAATAATAATAATAATAATAATAATATATAATAATAATAATTTTGTTATTTGAAGGGCTTACTATGTGCAAAGCACTGTTCTAAGCGCTGGGGAGGATTCAAGCTGATCAGGTTGTCCCATGTGGGGCTCACAATCTTAAGCCCCAGTTTTACAGATGACATAACTGAGGCACAGAGAAGTTAAGTGACTTGCCCAAAGCCACACAGCTGACAAGCGGTGGAGCTGATTTACTGAAGTGGGGAGAGACAGAGAATGGGATATCAGAGAGGAGGCTGATGCAGTTAATCCATTCGGAATAGGGTGAGAGATTGATCCAGCAAGTAGCAGTTCCTTCATATTTGATGGCAGAAATGTGCATTTTTGGAAGAGTTCTATTATTAATCAAACTATGTCCTTATTATAATCAAGCAACCCTATTTATTGAGTACATACTACTTGCAGAGCCCTGAACACTAAGTGCTTGGGAAAGTACAATAGAACACTATAACAGAGTGTGTAGCTAGGTTCCTGGTCCACAATGGTAATGGTATTTGTTAAGTGCTTACTACATCCAACGCACAGTACTAAGCACTGGGATAGATGAAACCTAATAAAGTTGGATGCAGTCCCTGTCCCATAGGGGTCTCAGAGTCTTAATCCTTTTCAGATGAGGTAACTGAGGCATAGAGAAGTGAAGTGACTTGCCCAAGGTCACACAGCAGATAAGTGTCAGAGTCAGGATTAGAATCCTGGTCCTCTGTCTCCAGGCCCAAGCTCTGTGTATTAGGCAACACTGCTTCCTGAGGTAGAAATCCAAAATCCTCTAAACTGTAAGCTTACTGTGGGCAGGAAACATGTCTATCAACTCTGTTAATAATATAATAAATAATAATAATAATAATAATAATAATATAATAATAATAATAATGATATGCTATCTGTTAAAAGCTTACTATGTACTAAGCTCTGGGATGGATACAAAAAAATTGGGGGGGGGACAGAGTCCCTTATCCCACGTGGGGATCACAATTTCCATCCCCATTTTACATTTAAGGTAACCGAGGCCCAGAGATTATGATATTTGTTAAAGCTTACTATGTACTAAGCTCTGGGGTGGATACAAAAAATTTGGGTGGAACACAGTCCCCTATCGCACGTGGGGATCACAATTTTAATCCCCATTTTACTTTTAAGGTACCTGAGGCCCAGAGAAATGCAGTGACCTCCCCAAAGTCACACAGCAGACAAGTGGCAGAGTCAGGATTAGAACCCATGACCTTCTGACTCCCAGGCCCATACTCTAGGCATTATGCAATGCTGCTTCTCTGTTGTGCTCTCCCAAACACATAGTACATTGTTCTGCACACAGTAAGTGCTCAGTACATACAACTGATAGATTGTAGAAAACAGAATCTAAAAGATCAGCTGTACTTTTGGCAAAATGTCAGGCAGCAATACCAGGGCATCAATCTCCAAATCAGGTTCAAGATCTCTGAGGCAGTTGCAGTATCCAGCTTTATGCCTGGGAGAATCAGACTTACTCCAGAAGGCAAAAGCTCATGAGCAGTTGGCACTGACACCAAATGCCAGCTCTGAATCCCACTCAACATCAAATGACAGGAAAATGAACCCAGGACTGATATCCTGGAATGCAATCATCTCACCAGCATTAACCGATGCTCTCATTGGCACAGCTCTCTTCTGGGTGGGAGATATAAGGAGGAAAATGCGTCATGGGTCATGTGGGTCATGACCGCCAGGTCCCCTGATGAAGGTGAAGTACATTGCTTTGCACATAGCAAGCGCTTAATAAATGCCATTGAAAGAAAAAGATGAAGACATGGTTATTCCTGAGGCAAACAAATAGTGTTTAACATAAAACGTTTGCATGCTAGAAATTCATATAGAGGAATTATATAAATCTAAGAGGAAGGATTGCTCCTCTTTCTAAAACCACTTGCTTAGTCTGTGAGGTCAATAATAAAGCTGGGAGGCTGGACCAAGCTAGTCCTCTCCCAGTACCCCATTAGCAAGTGACCTCTGTGGGTTTAGCTGGTATGTGGAGCAGATCTCATTGTTTATCCTCTTCCACAGACTATCCTCCCCCAGGTATCCAATAGCGCGAGACAGCATTGTGTACACACAGTTGTGGCTATTCCCTGGGTCCCTTGGCAGACCCTTGCTCCACAACTGGGCGCTGTCCCCAATCCGGGCTCGTACTTTTATTACTGTCCTTCTCATGAGCGCCTCCCAGAGGGTAGAACAATCAATAATCAATCAATCGAGAAGTGTGCAATGTTGGTCAATTCCATACCAGCCCTCACAGTCTACTTTGCAGGCTTAGCATGCCCTTCTATGTTACATATGTTTACAAATGATCTTTCAAATGTGACAGAAAAATTTTCTTGTTACTGAAAAATAGTCATCCTTTCCACCGTGCATGTTTGGTCAATTAACCAATTAATCCATCTATTATTTATTGAGTGCTTACTACATGCAGAGCACTGTATTAAGCACTTGGGAAAGTAAAATAAAGAGGTGGTGGACATGATCCCTACTCTCAAAAACCTTACAAACTAGAGATGAAGATAGAGAAGCAGTGTGGCCTAATGTATAGAACACAGGAGTGGAGAAGTTACTTGACTTGTCCAAGATTACAGAGCAGACCTGTATCAGACCTGGAATTAGAACCCAGGTCCCCTGAATTCCAGTCCTCTGTGTGATATTGGACAAGTTAGCTAACTTTTCTGTGACTCAGTTACATCATCTGTAAAATGGGGATTAATCAGTCAATCAATCAATCGTATTTATTGAGCAGCTTACTGTGTGCTGGAGCACTGTATTAAGCACTTGGGAAGTACAAGTTGGCAGCATATAGAGACAGGTCCCTACCCAACAGTGGGCTCTACAGTCTAGAAGGGGGAGACAGGAGAACAAAACCAAGCATTAACAAAATTAAAATAGAATAGATATGTAAAGTAAAATAAATAAATAAATAGAGTACAGTAATAAATATGTACAAACATATATACATATATACAGGTGCTGTGGGAAGGGAAGGAGGTAAGATGGGGGATGGAGAGGGGGACGAGGGGGAGAGGAAGGAAGGGGCTCAGTCTGGGAAGGCCTCCTGGAGGAGGTGAGCTCTCAGTAGGGCCTTGAAGGGAGGAAGAGAGCTAGCTTGGCGGATGGACAGAGGGAGGCCATTCCAGGCCCCGGGGGATGACGTGGGCCGGGGGTCGATGGCGGGACAGGACGTGAACGAGTTACGGTGAGGAGATCAGCGGCAGAGGAATGGAGGGTGCGGGGTGGGCTGTAGAAGGAGAGAAGGGAGGTGAGGTAGGAGGGGGCGAGGTGATGGAGAGCCTTGAAGCCCAGGGTGAGGAGTTTCTGCCTGATGCGCAGATTGATTGGTAGCCATTGGAGATTTTTGAGGAGGGGCAGTAACATGCCCAGAGCGTTTCTGGACAAAGACAATCTGGGCAGCAGCATGAAGTATGGATGAAGTGGGGAGAGACACGAGGATGGGAGATCAGAGAGAAGGCTGATGCAGTAGGTCCAGACGGGATAGGATGGAGAGCTTGAACGAGCAGGGTAGCGGTCATGGATGGAGAAGAAAGGGCGGATGTTAGCGATGTTGCGGAGCTGAGACCGGCAGGTTTGGTGACGGCTTGGATGTGAGGGTGAATGAGAGAGCGGAGTCGAGATGACACCAAGGTTGCGGGCTTGTGAGACGGGAAGGATGTAGTGCCTTCAACAGAGATGGGAAAGTCAGGGAGAGGGAAGGGTCTGTGAGGAAGACAAGGAGTTCAGTCTTTAAATTCAGATTAAGATTGTGAGCCCCATGTGGACAAGGATTGGGTCCAAATTGATTACCTTGTATCTACCCCATTGCTTAGTAGAGTGCCTGCCACATAGTAAATGGCTTAGCAAATACTATTAAGCAGCAACAAAAAAGGCAGATATTAAAATAAATTTCAGATAGTGGAAATGGCAGAGTAGAAGGATGTGTACATATGTATGGTGGGGCTGAAGTTGGAGTGAAAATCAAGCTCTCCCTTCTGCATTGCCTTTATTAATTAATCTTCTTTATTAATCCACATCCCCCAGCCAAACAGCACTAATAATAATAATGATGATGATGGCATTTGTTAAGTGCTTACTATGTGCAAAGCACTGTTCTAAGCGCTTGGGGGATACAAAGTAATCAGGTTGTCCCACGTGGAGCTCACAGACTTAATCCCCGTTTTACAGATGAGAGAACCGAGGCCCAGAGAAGTTAAGTGGCTTGCCCAAGGTCACACAGCTGACAAGTGGCGGAGCCGGGAATCTAACCCATGACCTCTGACTCTCAAATCCATGCTCTTTCCACTGAGCCAGGCTGCTTCACTAATATCCCTAACTGCATTTCATTCATTTACTTTAATGTCTACCTCTTCACCTGGACTGTAAGCATGTTGTGGGCAACTGTTCATTACTATATTGTAGCCTCCCAAGTGCTTAGAGCTGGACTCTGCACACAGTAGGTGCTCAAAAAATGTGACTGACTGACTGACTTTTAGATCATCACTTCATTCATTCATTCATTCATTGAATCATATTTATTGAGTGCTTACTGTGTGCAGAACACTTTACTAAGCGGTTGGGAAGTACAAATTGGCATCACTTTCACCTATGTGGTAGCCGGGGTTTCTTGCCTGTATCTAAATGGCACCACTTAGTGGTTCTCTGCATTACCTCGTGGTATCCTTGACACATTACACATAATAAAAATAATAATGATAATAATGTTCATAATAATTATAATGACATTTGTTAAGGGCTTACTATGTGCAATGCACCAAGTGTTGGGGGGATACAGGGTGAAATGTTGCCCCGTGTGGGGTTCAGAGTATTCCTCCCCATTTTACAGATGAGGCAACTGAGGCAGAGAGAAGTTAAGTGACTTGCCCAAGGTCACACAGCAGCCATGTGACGGAGTGGGCATTAGAACCCAAGACCTCTGACTCCCAAGCCTGGGCTCTTTCCACGCTACTTCTTATAATCGTCTTCAGAGCTGTCACCTTGGGGAATTGATTACATCCTGAATTGTAAACCTCTCCACCAGGACCTCCTCGACATTAATGATAATAATAATTATAATAACAATAACAAGAATGGTATATGTTAAGCACTTACTATGTACCTGGCACTGTACTAAGCTCTGGGGTGGATACAAGCAAAACAAGGTGGACAGAGTCCCTGTTCCCTGTGGGATTCCCAGTCTTAGTCCCCATTTTACAGATGAGGTAACTGAGGAACAGAGAAGTGGTGGAGCTGGAATTCATCCTTTCGTTTCTCAACTAAAGCTTCAATATTCTTCCCAAGAACTGTAGGGAGGGACTAATTAGTGCCTGTTGTAGCCTTCCATTTGGATAGTTTGTATTCTGAATTATCAGGCAAGAGTGAAATGATGATGGCATTGACTAGGCACTTTATGTTGCCAGGCCCTATGCTGAGCACTCATGTTGATAAAAGATAATCATATTGGACACCATCTCGCAAAGGGCTCACTGTCTATGAATAGAATATTGTTCCTTAAATCTGGAAAGTACCTGCCAGGGAAAACTAGCCTCTCCCCTAGAGAGCTGAAAATCCAAAAAGCATGAGCCCATTACCCAACAAACCAGGAAGTTTTCTGTTTCATCCTGAGAGCTGAGTCTTTTGTATTGGATGCCAGACTCACAAACTAAAAAGGGGTGGAGAGACTGGCAAAAGACAGCCAGGAAAAGAATCACATAATATAAAACTAAGAGATATAATAAATCAATGTGTATTTTTTTTTGAATTGTCACTGTACTAGGTGTTGTGGAAGATACAATCTGCAGGAAAACTGAACTGCAGATTGACCTGCTCATTGGCCTGCTCAAGCGCTGAGTAATTGGTCATCTCCTTCTAGCACAGCATCTGATTTAATTCATGCTCCTGGTGTCCTACCAAATGCAGTAATCTTCCTGCGATAGAGCCATGTCTGGGTTTGTCCCGCCACCCCCAGGCTGGGTCCCCGGAAAGCGTTGAAACTGAGGCCCTAGGAGCAGCCAGGTCTGTGAGCTTCTACCTGATTCGGGGCTTGAGGTGGTGTCTTTCTCCCTCCTTGTGGTTGGGGAGAGGAGCAGGGAGTGTGAGATTGTGGAAATCAGTCGTGGGCAGATGTGGGAACAGGTCTGCACAGCCCTGATAAATCCTGAGGGCCTCAGCTGGAGTTGAGAAGCAGCAAGCCTAGTGGATAGAATGTGGGTTCTAATCCCAGCTCCTCCATTTGTCTTGAGGGATGCCCTTGAGCAAGTCACTTCACTTCTCGGGGCCTCCATTCCTCATCTATCAAATGGGAATTAAGTTATTTGAGCCCCATGTGTAAAGTAGACTGGGTTCAACCTGAACACTCTGCACCTATCCAGAACTTAAAACAGTGTCTGGCACTTATTCAGCACTTAACAAATACCAGAAAGAAAAGAAAAAACCTTTTCCCGAATCAATTTCGAATCTACTGGGCAATGAGTTTGCCCAGGCACGTGTGCCCTACTTTGGCCACTGGAGGGTAGGTCGGACACAAGCCCTTCAGACTCAGGGAGGGAAAGTCTTCTTTTTCAGATCCATTGGATGGGGTTAAGTTTAGGGTCCAGGCTGCGGCCTTGTAGCCTGGAAAACTAGACCAGGATTTGTCCCAGGCTGCCCCTGTGGCCATGGATCCCATAAACCCCAACACCACATTCCAGACAGGGTGCAGGTTCTGCCAACTCTGTCAAATTTGTGCTCTTGTAAGTATTTAGTACAGTGCTCTACACACAGTAACCACTCAATAAATAGCATCGACCACCATACAACTAAAAAACCTTACAGACTAGCTTGGGAGACAAATATGTAAATGAATGACAGATGGGAGAGAAATAGTAGAGTATAAGGATATTTACATAAGTCCTTTGGGGGCGAGGAGTGAGCTGCTCTCTGGCAACTAAACATGTACTCAGCACTGGTTTAATTATAGCAGAATCAACAATGTTTCCACTAGACTGTAGGGCCTTTTACTAGACACTAAAGTCCCTAAGGGTAGGTAACATGTCTACCCACTCTGTTGCACTGTACTCTCCCAAGTGCTTAGGTACAGTGGCACGGCACATAGTAAGCACTTAATAAATATCAATGGTTGACAGAAAATGAATCAATGATATTATTATTTTCATCTTCTTTCTTCATTGTAAATCCCATAATAATATCAATAATTATGGTATTTATTAAGCACTTACTATGTGCAAGGCACAGTCCTAAGCACTGAGGTAGAAAGAGATAATCTGTGTTGGACACTGTCCCTTTCACACACAGGGCTCACAGTCTTAATCCCCAATTTTACAGATGAGTGGAACTGAGGCAAAGAGAAGTGAGTGACTTGCCCAAGGTCACCCAGCAGACCAAGAGATGGAGCTGTGATCGTGTCAGTAAAAGTAACAAGGGTGCAGGAATTCAGTAGAGAACACAACTCACTGTAATAGCCAAATGGCAACTGTATCAATAGTGCAATGGAGTGATATTTGCCCTGACAAAATGATCCTCACACCCTAATGTGAACTTTAAGCAGCCGAAGCAAGAACCAGAAGAGATATTTGAACAGGGAACACTTGCATCTGGCATTCTCGAATCTTTTCCACATTTCTAGACTGTAATATCGTTCTGGGCAGCAGGGAATGGGTCTGGCCAATTTTGTACTTCTCAAAGTGCTTATTACAGAGCTCAGCACATAGTAAGTGCTCGATAAATAACCATAGACCAATTGATTAGGATCCCTAAGACGTTTGGGTTGGTGGCGAGTTCCCTTCGGCAAAAAACTCAACATGGACCTCAGCAGTGAGACAGACGAGATTGAGGTACAGTGAAATGGTCGGCATTAGAGGCATGAAGTGTGCCTGCTGGGTTGTAGTAGGAGAGCAGCAAGGTGAAGTAGGAGGGGTGAGCTGATTGAGTGCCTTAAAGTCGCCAGTCAGGAGTTTCTTTTTGATTTGGAGGTGGATTGGCAACTACCACTGGTCACTGTGGAGTGGGGAGCCGTGGACCAAATATTTTTTAAAAAATTTATCTAAAAGTTAACTGTGTGGCATTTCACAAGTACAAGAGGATTTTGGACTGTACACTCCCAAGTGTTCTGCACAGTGATCTGGACACACAGTAAGTGCTTGACGAACACTATTGATTGATAAAATGATTGATTGGACAATACGTTATAGTTGGTAAATATGATTCCTGGCCCACAAGAAACTCACAGATGACAGCTGTAAATTGCTAGCAACTTCCTAGTGTGGCCTAGTGGAAAGAGCACAGGTCTGGGATTCAGTGCACCTGGATTCTAATCCTGGCTCCACCACGGTCTGCTTGGTAACGTTGGGCAAGTCTTCTCCATTTATTCATTTATTCACTTATTTATTTATTCATTTATTTATTTGTTTGTTTGTTTGTTTATTTATTTATTTATTTATTTATTTATTCATTCATTCATTCATTCATTTTATTTGCATATATTTATTCTATTTATTTGATTTTGTTAATATGTTTTGTCTTGTTGTCTGTCTCCCCCTTCTAGACTGTGAGCCCACTGTTGGGTAGGGACTGTCTCTATATGTTGCCAACTTGTACTTCCCAAGCGCTTAGTACAGTGCTCTGCACACAGTAAGCGCTCAATAAATACGATTGAATGAATAAATGAAAAGTCACTTCAGTTTGCCTGGGCCTCAATTTCCTCATTTGTAAAATGGGAATGCAGTCAACTCTCTCCCATCTAGACTGTGAGCCTTATGTGGAACAGGGACTGTTTCCAATCTGGTTATTTCATACCTACCCCAGTGCTTAAATTCAGAGCTCGGCACATTGTAAGCACTTAGCAAGTATCATTATTATTATCATTATTGCTATCATTAAATGCTTTCTGGGAGTAGAGCACTGTACGAAGCACTCGGGAGAGTACAATCCAATAGAGTTTATAAACATGATTTCTTAACCTCGAAGCATTTACAGTCTAGAAATGCTATTCACTTCATTCTGGCCTACACACTTCTCTCCAATAAAGCCAACCTGCTCATTATCTCTCCATCTCATCTGTTTCACCCCTTGCCCATGTCCTTAGCCTGACTTGAAATTCTCCCTCCATTTCATATACAACAAATCACCATTCTCCCAGCTTTTAAAGCCTAATCTCATCTCTTCCAAGAAGCCTCGTGTGACTAAGCCCTCACCTCCCCAACCCCCTGCTCTGCACACAGTAAGCACTCAATAAATATGATTGATTGATTGATTGCATGGCCTTGGCAGTTGGACCTCCACCTCTTAAGTTCTGGGTAGTAACTCCACCTTCAGCCCCACAGCACTTATGCACATATCCGTAATTTATTTGAATGCCTATCTCCCCGTTTTGGCTCTATGGTCCTTATAAGGAGGAAAACATGTCTACCACTCTTTTATATTGTACTCTCCCAAGGGCTTAGTACTGTGTTCAGCACACAAGAAGCACTCAATAGCAATTGTTGTAATAATAGTAATAATTAATGGTAGCATTTGTTAAACACTTACTATTGCCAAGTACTCTACTAAGCACTGGGGTAAATACAAGATACTCTGGCCCCATAGGGGGCTCAAAATCCCAATAGGTAAAGAGAACAGGTATTGAATCCCCATTTTGCAGATAAGGGAACAGAGAGGCACAGAGAAGTGAAGTACCTAAGGTCACACAACAGGTAAGTGGGAGAGCTGGGATTAATCAATTAATCAAACAAAGGATAAATATCATTCATTGGCTGATTGTTCTTGGCAGAAGTTCAGATTGATAGAAAATTAGAGAAGCAGCAAGACCTAATGGATAGAGCACAGGCCAGGGTGTCAGAGGACTTGGGATCTAATCCTGGCCCCACCACTTATCTGATGGGTGACCCTGGGTGAGTCACTTCACTTCTCTGTGCCTCAGTTACTTTAACTGGAAAATGGGAATTAAGACTGTGAGACCATGTAGGGCAGGGGCAGACCATCTTGTACCTACTACAGTTCCTGTCACATAGTAAGTGCTTAACAAATGGAAGTAGATTGTATTCTCATTTGACAAATGTGGAAATTGAGGTCCAGGAAAAATGATTTGTCCAAGGCCACTCAGCAGACAGTGGTGGAGCCGGGATTAGACCCCTGGTGCTCTGATTCCCAGGCCTGTGATCTTTTCAGTAGGTCATGCTAGGAAGTTGCTAGCAATTTACATTCATTCATTCATTCAATCATACTTATTAAGTGCTAACTGTGTGAAGAACACTGTACTAAGCACTTGGGAAGTACAAATTGGCATTGTATAGAGACAGTCCCAACCCAACAACGGGCTCACAGTCTAGAAGGGGGAGACAGACAACAAAACAAAACAAGTAGACAGGCATCAATAGCATTAAAACAAATGAATAGAATTATAGATATATGCACATCATTAATAAAATGAATAAATATATACAAATATACACAAGTATTGTGGGGGCAGGGAGGGGATAGAGCAGAGGGAGGGAGTAGGCGTGATGGGGAGGGGAGGAGGAGTAGAGGAAAAGGGGGGCTCAGTCTGCGAAGGCCTCCTGAAGGAGGTCAGCTCTAAGTAGGGCTTTGAAGAGGGGAAGAGAGCTAATTTGGCATTTCAAGCCAGAGGTAGGACGTGGGCCAGGGGCAGATGGCAGTTAAATAAATGGCCCAAAGTCAAACAGCTGATAAGTGGTGGAACCAGGACTAGATTCCATGACATTCAATTGTATTTACTGAGTGCTTAATGTGTGCAGAGCACTGTACGAAGTACATGGGGAGTACAAATCAGCAACATATAGAGACGGTCCCTACCCAACAACGGGCTCACAGACTAGAAGGGGGAGGCAAAAAACAAAACAAAACATGTAGACAGGTGTCAAAACGGTCAGAATAAATAAAATTATAGCTATATGCACATCATTAATAAAATAGAGTAGTAAATATCTACAAGTAAAATACAGTAATAAATATGTACAAATATATACAAGTGCTGCGGGGAGGGGAAGGAGGTAGGGAAGAAGGAGGAGAGGCGATAGGAAGGGGAGGAGGAGAGGAAAAAGGGTCTCAGTTTTGGAGGCCTCCTGGAGGAGGTGAGCTCTCAGTAGGGCTTTGAAGGGAGAAAGAGAGCTAGCTTGGCGGATGTGAGGCCTTCCCAGACTGAGTCCCTTCCTTCATCTCCCCCTCATCCCCCTCTCCATCCCCCTCATCTCACCTCCTTCCCTTCCCCACAGCACCTACATATATGTATATATGTTTGTACATATTTATTACTCTATTTATTTATTTATTTATTTATTTATTTTTCTTGTACATGCCTATTCTATTTATTTTATTTTGTTAGTATGTTTGGTTTTCTTCTCTGTCTCCCCCTTTTAGACTGTGAGCCCACTGTTGGGTAGGGACTGTCTCTATATGTTGCCAATTTGTACTTCCCAAGCGCTTAGTACAGTGCTCTGCACATAGTAAGCGCTCAATAAATACGATTGATGATGATGATGATAATGATGTGCGGGGGGAGGGCCTTCCAGGCCAGGGGGATGATGTGGGCCGGGGGTCGACCGTGGGACAGACGAGAACGAGGTACAATGAGGAGGTTAGTGGCAGAGGAATGGAGAGAAGCAGCATAATCTAAAGGATAGAGGACTTGAGATCGAATCCTGGCTCTGCCACTTGTCTACTGGGTGACCTTAGGTGAGTCACTTCATTTTTCTGTGCCTCAGTTACCTCAACAGGAACATATGGATTAAGAGTGTGAGCCCCATGTGGGACAGGGACTGACCATCTTTTACCTACCCCAGGGCATACTACAGTTACTCGCACATAGTAATTGTTTAAGCAGTACATTAGCAAACAATAGGTTCCTGCGAAGAGATAATAACCATCATTTGCATGCATTCAGTTGTGCTGTTGTTCGGCTCCTCAAGAGCTCTACCTGACAAAGGAAGCGTTTGGGGGTGGCATCGGGCTTCTGGGCACCTTGAGTTTCTGAGACACCTAGGGTGTACTTTCCATCTTGTTTGGTCCTTTAAGAGTTTGTATTCTCTCCTCTCCCATTCCAACCTGTTTTTCTAAAGATAAATGAGATGAAAAAGTCGTCAAGGAAATGAAAACGTGACCGTGAGGTTTCCAAAGGAATAGCTGGTGCACCTCACAATCCACAATAGGGCCAAGTTGGCAGTGGCCTGGCAGGCCCTTCCCAGTTTTTCAGGTGGTTCATCTTGACTCTGGGGCTCTAGGGAAGTCTCTCTCCAGTCCCCCGGAACATTGATTAAAAAGATGGTTTTTAATTCAGTGGCGGTCGATGATATTTATTGAGGGCTTACTACATGCAGAGCACTGTATCAAATGCTTGTAAGAGCACAATTTGACAGAGTTGGTAGAGCCTCCACTTGTCTGGAATGTGGCGATGGGACTTATGGGTTCCATGGCCGCAGTGCACCCTGGGCTCCAAGGTCGCAGGCTGGATCCCGACTCAGACCCCCCCTAACGGCTCCGAGAAGGAAGCCCTCCCCTCCTCGAGTCTGAAGGGCTTGAGTCTGACCTACCCCCCTGGTGGCCAAAGTAGGGGACACGTGCCTGGACAAACCCATGTTCTGGAAAAGGTGGGTTTTTTTTCTCTCTGGTATCTGCTAAGCGCAGACTAAGTGCCAGGCACTGTTCTAAGTGCTGGGGTACGTGGCAAGTAATCAGGTTGGACCCAATCCCTGTCTCATGTGGCCTCACCTTCTTAATCCCCATCTGATAGATGAGGGAAGTGAGGGCCGGAGAAGTGCAGTGATTTGCCAGGGTCATCCTGCAGACAAGGGGAAGAGGTGGGATTAGAGCCCGCGTTCGGCTCACTAGGCCATGCTGCTTCTCTACTCCAGCTGAGACCCTCGAGACTGTTCTGGGATGTGCCTGACCGTCCCTGCATCTGCCCATTCTGATGTACACAACTTCGCACTCTCGCTCCCCGTTCCTCTCCCCAACCACGAGAAGGGTGATGGTCACCACCCCGATCCCAGCAGTGGTCAGAAGCTCTAAGACCCGGCCGCTCCTGGGGCCCGAGTTCCTTCTCTTCCCTGTGATCCAGGCCAGGCCCTGTCGCAGAAAGATGACTGCATTTAATAGACGTTGAATGACGTCAGATGTTGTGGTACGGAAGGAATTGACCGATTCCCCCGTGCACGAGCAGCGCTCTGGTCCATCTGCAATTCAGGGTTCTGCAGTTTCTGGGGCCTTGGATCAATTCGGCCAAGGGCCTGGGAAGATGTCCTTCAGACATTTTTGAGGTGGAGAATTGTGAGGGCTGCGGCTCAGCAGGGAGGAGAAGCCCACCCGCAGGGGTGAGAGACCCATAGGGAAGAACAGTCTGGTGTTCCCTGGCCAGGCTGAGCTCTGCATCTTCCCTCCTCCCGGGACGGGCCCTGCGGGGGTGCAAGATCTCAACAGGCGAAGCCTCGAGATTGAACCATCTCTCAGATGGTGTCGACTCCAGCACCTGGAGGAGTTTCTCTGGTGGGTCCGCTAACCCTTCGGGCACGAGAGCGGGAAGTCTGGCTCCTGCAGCTGTAGAAGGTTCTCCTCCAGCTGAGGTAGTTGTGGCCTTTTGTTCTTTTGCAGAGGCAGGGATCCTGCATCATGGAACCTTTAATTGAGGTGGGGTTTGGGCCGGTCTCCTAGGGATGGTGAGTTCCTGACTCCAGGCCTCCACGTAAAGGTGGACTGGGGCGAGTCAACTCCCTCCTGCCAGCAAGGGGCCGTGAGTGTGTGGAGCAGGAAGTGCTGTCCTCTATTAAACCACCCTGGGCTTTTTGATTGAGGTGCCAGCAGACAGAGCAATCCGATTCGTCGGAGGCTCTGTTCATGTCACACCTGTGAAAGAACTGCCACTCGTTACAGCTGAGGGAAACAGACTCCTGACACTGAGGGCTTTCACGCCCTGGGACGTGGAAGTAACTGGCTCTTGGCGACACTCTTTTCTCAAGGGATCCCCACCCCTGATTCACATTCCCTCAACCACCAGGCCAAGCCGGGAGCCACAGCCAATGGGACGGTGACTGAGATTCGAACTGCATTGAGGTGGCCAGAGCCATGAGCACAAGGAACTGATCTGAGCAGCAAAAGGGCAATTGTCCAGAGGAGAGCAGCAAGAGGGAATGTGGCAGAGTCAGGAATCGGACCATCCATAGATGAAATTCCCTTCCCCAGACAACTAGGACAAGATAAACCCATCTTTGCTTAGGCAGATGAGGGGGACTCCAGGAGAAAGAGACAAGGCTTATGAATCAGGAGACCTGCATTGTAAACCCAGCTGTGATGACTGCTTACCCCCCTGACCTCAGGAAAGTCACTTAACTTCTCCGTGCCTCAGTTCGTTCATCTCTAAAAGGAAGATGAAGGACCTCATCTCCCTCTTCATTAGACCGTTAGCTCCATGTGGAACAGTGACTGTGTCTGATCTTATTCAAATATATTTACTCCAGCACAATGCTTTGCACACTGCGGTCTAACATTTATTCTTATTGTTATGCTCAAGATGATTATCCCTGTCAAATAACCATCAGGGCATTCCATCAGCTGATTCTCCTGGCCTGTTGGCCCGGTTAGTCCTGTTACTCTTTCTGTTTCTTCTTCTTTGGATTGTATAAATTGTTTCATCTCCTTCAATGCCAAGGAGATGAAACAATTGCCAAGATTCGCCCTTTCCTCTCCATCCAAACTGCTACCCTGCTCATTCAAGCTCTCATCCTATCCCGTCTGGACTACTGCATCAGCCTTCTCTCTGATCTCCCATCCTCGTGTCTCTCTCCACTTCAATCCATACTTCATGCTGCTGCCCGGATTATCTTTGTCCAGAAACGTTCTGGGCATATTACTCCCCTCCTCAAAAATCTCCAGTGGCTACCAATCAATCTGCGCATCAGGCAGAAACTCCTCACCCTGGGCTTCAAGGCTCTCCATCACCTCGCCCCCTCCTACCTCACCTCCCTTCTCTCCTTCTACTGCCCAGCCCGCAACCTCCGCTCCTCCACCGCTAATCTCCTCACTGTACCTCGTTCTCGCCTGTCCCGCCATCGACCCCCGGCCCACGTCATCCCCCGGGCCTGGAATGCCCCTCCCTCTGCCCATCCGCCAAGCTAGCTCTCTTCCTCCCTTCAAGGCCCTGCTGAGAGCTCACCTCCTCCAGGAGACCTTCCCAGACTGAGCCCCTTCCTTCCTCTCCCCCTCGTCCCTCTCTCCATCCCCCCATCTTACCTCCTTCCCTTCCCCACAGCACCTGTATATATGTATATATGGTTGTACATATTTATTACTCTATTTGTTTATTTATTTATTTATTTATTTTACTTGTACATTTCTATCCTATTTATTTTATTTTGTTGGTATGTTTTGTTCTGTTCTCTGTCTCCCCCCTTTTAGACTGTGAGCCCACTGTTGGGTAGGGACTGTCTCTATGTGTTGCCAATTTGTACTTCCCAAGCGCTTAGTACAGTGCTCTGCACATAGTAAGCGCTCAATAAATACGATTGATTGATTGATTGATTGATTATAAATTGTTTCATCTCCTTAAATGGGGTACCAGTTCCACCTCATGAAGCCTCTCTCTGTCCGGTCTATTTGCAGTCACACCACCGTCTCAGTGTGAAGGAATGGAGGGGTCCCCTAGTCTGTGAATGAGAAGGGACCCCCATACCAGATGCATGCAGATCTGGGAGGCAGAAATCCTCCCCTCTGAGGGAGTCCTGAGCCCTGGGATTCTGTTGGTTCACAAAGCCACGCCCAGGTTGTCACAACAGGTGTGCCCACCCAGGAGGTCTGTCCCCCTACATCCTCTCTGATCATCCCCCCAACAGTACCAATAACACCCACTTTGTCATTGCCGCATTCCCCACCCCTCTCCCACACTGCCCCCGCACCCCCACCACTGGCTCTGTCTTTCCCTGAGTCCCTGTCCTACACCCTGGGTATTTTGGGGAGGCCTAGCGAAGGCCCAGGGACAGGAGAAAAAGAATGAATGCACCACCTTTTCAGGAGATGCAGATATCCTTTAGATTTTGGTAGCACATCTCCAACAGCTTCCACACTGGAAACCAAAAGAATGGGTTACTTGGGGGTTCCTGGAGAGGTGTGGGTTCTGCTTTTCTTCCTGCTATTTGGAGCTGGGGTTTAACTGGAGGGCTCTCAACTCCCCTCTCCAGCAATTGTCCTGCCACAGTCAGACCCCCTGAGGGAAGGGATGGAACAATAGCCCCCTGAGAAAAGTTGTGTCACCTGCATCCTCCCCTCTTGTCCATGTCCTAAGGGCATTAGAGGCCCCCAACTATACCTGGGCTCTGTTCTACGACTCTGGGACTGAAAATGGCTCTGTGTGTGTGTGTGTGTGTGTGTGTGTGTGTGTGTGTGTGTGTGTACATATACAGTTGTGTCTAGCTTTCTCTAGAGTGCTCATCGCTAACCCTGTCCCAAACACTGTCCCTCCAGCTCACGCTGACCAGCCTATGAGCCCTGAAAGTCTCTGACAGAACACAGCATGGGCAGAGAGGACCAGAGAGGGAGAGTACTCTGCTCTACCAGGTCTGGTCCGATACACTATGGAGCAAAATGCGAAGCAGCATGGCCTTAGTGGATAGCGCACGCGTCTGGGATTCAGAAGAATATGGGTTTCTAATTTGACTCTGCCACCCATTCTTTTTATAATGTGATTTGTTAAACGGTTACTTTGTGTCAAACACTGTTCTAAACATTGGCATAAGTACAAGTTAATTAGGTTGAACACAGTCCCTGTCCCACATGGGCTGCACAATCCATCTATGTAGGAGGAAGAACAGGTATCCACATTTTACAATTGAGGAATCTGAGGCTCATAGCAGCGAAGCTACATTCCCAAGCTCACACAACATGATAAGTGGGCAAAGAGGGGAATTAGAACCCGGGTTTCTTCTGATTCCCAGGCCTTGCTCTATCCACTCTGCAATATTGCTTCTCACTTACTCATATTGTCT